>NW_028225184.1:38306453-38533528 GCF_052327205.1 Somniosus microcephalus | reverse complement strand
TTCGATGCTCCACCCAACCCAATGTGTCAGCTTCACAATTTGGCAATGGTTTGGCTATTTAACTGAAAATAACAATAAAATGTGAAGTATTGTCCAACGGGGAAAGACTGCCAACATTGGAATTTAATTATACCTGTGTACCCTAGTGCAGTAATCCACTACCCTACAAAAGCAAAAAGTGGAAGGAGCACACATCAATCCAAGCACCCCACCATCTGGCCCCTTCAAACACAGTTTGTCCCACCTGTGACAGAGACTGTAGTCACCTGAGAACTCATTTTTAGTGTGGAAGCAAATTATCCTCGGTTGCGAGTGACTGCCTAAGAAGAAGCAGATCCTGCAATACTGCACTTGAAGACACTACTTAGTCCGGACACCACATGCCTAATGCGCTGCGAATTCGATGAGTAATACAATAAAAATCTTATTCGTGCTCTTTATAAAAAGACACCTCCGATTGTAATTGGTTGCTTCACATTGTCCTTTATAAATATCTCTGCTCTATTCATTGTAGAATCAAAATCAGCCGACAGAAATTTGCCATGCTGTAATTACAGCTCTCCCCCAGTGGTGGCGCGGTGCAGATTCTCAGCATGTTTGTAAAACCTGTGATGCTTTACCGACTCTATTTGCTGCAGCAATTGCCAACTATTTTACTACTTTACTGTAAATATATAACTATCTTGAACAATGCCTGATCAGACTTCCTATTATAAACATAAAGCACAGTAGGTCGGATATAAAAAGGGGTTTGGTTTACATCTATGTGCCAGGTCCAATGATCTCTTTCTGACTATCCTCTCTGCATCTGTTGACTACACTCGCTGATCCCTCCCTGTCTAAAACATCACTTTAATTGAATGATGAAAATATAAATTCAGAGTTTATTTTGATTCTTGGTCAGAGTCACTAAAAGTTTCAGAATGATTGACACTGTATGTGATTCACAGTTGTGTTGCTAAATACAATAAAACGTCTACAAACGGTTGCTAGAAATGTAGCAATAACATTTTGTTCATTCCTTTTCGTTGACTGCAAAAAAAGCTAAATGCAAATGAGAATTTTGGATGCACGAATCCAAAACTGAACTTAAATGTTAGGGTCTCACTGCTTTGGTCACCAGGAGACGCTGTGTTCCTTAATACAACATAAATCGTCAATTAATCATATTATTTTCGATGGCACAGTTAACTAAATTCTTGATACAGGTATTGATTGTATTTCAGACCTGGATCCCGTGTTATATGTAGACGTGTCTCTCTGCCCACGTCCTGGAACATTTGCTTATCCAACTGTTCGGGGCCACGTTATTCCTTGTTACCCTGGAACTAATCATTAGTTTGACGTCTAGGGCGATTAATGCGGACCTATCTCCTGCTCTCACCATGTGGAGTGGCACCGTTAAATAGATTGTGAATATTTCCTCCCGTTGGCCAATCTTTTTTCGAGCACAGATTCCAATTGTCTTAAACTAAGGATTTGATGGAAATCGTCACAAACGGATTCGCGATATCGCTTCAGTGAGCACACATCGGGATTTCTTCTCTCATTGACATGCCGTCCCCAGATGAGAAAGGCTATAGCTTAATGAGATATTGAATAAAAACACATTTAAAGGGATGTAGAGCAGATGCAAACAGAATTACTGAAGTTAGTGTAACCTGTCTGAATTGGAGTTTGAGTGTGTTTGATTGTGTATAATTATGTGAGTTTGTGTGTGTGCAATTGTCTGTGTGTTTGAGTGTGTGTGTGTGTGTGTGTTTTAACAGGAGTGTCTGTCTGAGTGTGTGAATGTGTGTTTTAAAATGAGTGTGCTTTTAAGTGTGAGTGTAAGCTTTAGATAGTGTGTGTGTCTGTGTCTTTGCCTGAACGTATGAGAAAGTAGATGTGTTCGTGTGTGTGAATGGGTGTGATTATGTATACATGTCTGTGTGTATATGTACATTTATTTGTGAGTGTCTGTATGTGTATACGTCTAATTGTGTGTTGGAGTGTGTGCGTGAGTGGGAGTGGGGGAACATCTTTCTGATGTGTAATGGAGGTGATGTAAACAGGGTACAATTATTCCTGAACGTCTGCATCTGAGTTTTATCTTGGTCGGGTGTGGTTGAAATTGACAATTCAACAGTTAATTTTCTCACCTCATTTCTCTGCTGCTTCTCCACTTCCCTGAAAAGAAAATTTATGTGTTAGAAACCTGAGCCAAATACTGGATTACAAAATAGGAATATGAGAAAAGTCAAAGAACAGAAAAGTTCTTTTTGACACTGAAAACTATGCCTCAGCACCATAATTGACCCGACAAAACCACAAAATGTTTCATGAAGAACAGGAAGGGTGTAATTTTAACCTAACACGCCTGTGGGAAGCGGGCAAATTGAGGCAAAATTTCCATTGTACACACATCCATTTCCCACTCCACTGAACTATAGTTTCATTATATGCCGTGTTCAAGAATTTCCTCTTCCATACTCATGCACTACCCTAACCACCTCCACAAGATCACCTCTCAGCCGTCTCCTTCCAGACTAAGAATCGCGAATTTTTCGATTAATTCTTTACAATGTGACACTGTGGGTTGGAATTCCTCTTCTCTGGTGAATTAAAATGGGCGGCATCGCTCGCTCTGCCTGTTGTACACCCAACAGGACATTCAGTTCCATACATGGATAATATCATAGGTAGCCAATGTGATATCATCCATCTTGCACTATCAAGCAAGACAGATTTGTACCCCAGTAATGCAACAGTGCAAAAGTAGCGGTAGGGTTGAGCCGCCCATTCTACGTTAAAATCAATGTTCTATTGAAATCAATAGGACGAAATATCGGATAGTGCATATAACAGGCGGCCGATTAAATTCCTCCCGTTATGTGCTTCCTCCAAAGAAGCATTTCTACCCTGGTCACTTTCAGCTTCGACCCTCGCTATTTCACCTGTCAGTCTACAATTTCCAAATATTTACAGTCTGAGCTTATGGGTGGATTGGAAGATGGTTGGTGGAGCTTGTCAGTACTGGGTAAGCAGAGCGGGGGCAGTAAGCTTAGTCTGTGTGCCTGTAATGAACGGATAATCCGTATTGTTTAACCCACCTTTCTTCCAGAAGCACACACCCAACAGAACAAAGATGAGAATCAGACCCACAGCAGCGCCAAAACCAGCCTCCAGCGCAACGGATTTATCTAAGTGAGATAAAGGGACACAGTGGAACCAAGTTAAACAAGAGTTTGTACCCAAATTGGATGCTCTGCAGCTTAACAGAAGCCAGCAATAGGCAGTGGATCCGGAGTATCATTAATCAAGAAGGGTAGTAGGGATAAACCTGGGAATTACAGGCCTGTGAGCCTAACATCAGTGGTAGGGAAATTATTGGAAAACATTCTAAGGGACAAAATTAGTCTCCACTTTGAGAGGCAACGTTTAATCAAGTGTAGTCAGCATGGTTTTGTGAGGCGGTGATCATGTCTGACCAATTTGATTGAATTTTTCGAGGCGGTGACTAAGTGTGTGGAACAGGGTAGTGCAGTTGATGTGATCTACGTGGACTTCAGTAAGGTTTTGACAAAGTCCCGCTTGTGAGACTGCTCAAGATGGTAAGAGCTCATGTGTTCCAAGGCAACTTGGCAAGTTGCATCTAGCATTGGCTTCGTGGCAGGAGGCAGAGGTTGATGGTCGAAGGTTGTTTTTGTGACTGGAAGCCTGTGTCCAGTGGTGTACTGCAGGGATCAGTGCTCGGTCCTTTGCTGTTTGTGGTCTACATTAATGTTTTAGATATAAATGTAGCAGGTATGATCAATAAGTTGGCAGATGACACAAAAATTGGTGGAGTTGTCAATAGCGAGAAGGGAAGCCTCAGGCTACATGACGATACAGATGGGTTGGTGAGATAAGTAGAACAGTGATAAATGGAATTTAACCCTGAAAGGTGTGAGGTGATGCATATTGGGGGGACGAACAATGCACAATCAATGGTAGGACCCGAGCAAGGACAAAGGTTCAGAGGGACATTGGTGTTCATGTACATTGATCCCTGAAGGCAGCAGGACAGGTTGATAAGTTGGTTATAAATGCATATGGGATACTTGACTTCCTTAGCCGAGGCATAGAATATAAGAGCAGGGAGGCTATGATGGAGCTGTACAAAACGCTAGTTAGGCCACAGCTGGAATACTGTGTGCAGTTCTGGTCGCCACACAATAGGAAGGATGTGATTGCATTGGCGAGGGTGCAGAGGAGATTCACCAGGAAGTTACCTGGGCGGCAGCGCTTCAGCTAGGAAGAGAGACGGGACAGGCTGGTGTTGCTTTCCTTAGAGCAGAGAAGTCTGAGGTGGGACCTGCTTGAGGTGCACAAATTTTGAGGGGCATAGATAGGGTAGATAGAAAGGATCCTTTTCCCTTAGTAGAGGGGTCAATATCCAGCGGGCATAGATTCAAGTTAAGGGGCAGAAGGGTTAGAGGGGATTTGCGGAATAACTTTCTCACCCAGAAGATGGTTGGACTCTGGAACTCACTGACTGAAAGGGTGGTAGAGGCAGGAAACCTGAAAAGATTCAAGCATTTAGATGTAGATGAGTTGTTGAATCGCCATGGTTTACAAGGCTGGCGTGGACACAAGTGCCGAAGAGTTTCTATCTGTGCTGTCTCTCTCTAGGACTCTATGCTGCCGAAATGCATTGCCGAGAGAGATACAGAAATCCAAAATGTAATTCGATTAAAAACAGGATAAGATTCAAACTCTCGGCATGCAGATTCTGTTGTCTGACAGATAAACCTGTAATGTGTCAAGGACAGTCAGTCTGGAAAGCTTCTTGAGCTGCCGCTACACTCAGTGGAGTTAAATCCCTGGCGCCATGCTGTCATTGTGGCACTAAACTTTGATAGTTCAAACATATAGGGAGCATTTTTCATAGGTGGCTCCTTGAAACACGTGGTCACCATTCGATTTTACACACATAATTACATGGCAAAAAAATCAGGTGGGGCATAAAACGGGCGGCCCAATCGCTCTCGCCCATGACGATTTTAATTCCCTTATCCCCAGTAATGCCTTTGCCTGTAATAGGTTTACAGCGGGTGAAGGCAGGGCCCAGTGTTACAGGGATCCTGTCTAGAGTTGAGCAATAAGATCAAAACCCATTCGGTTATCTTCCTCTCTCCTAATATTAAACCACTCATTCTGTTACAGTAACTGAAGCATGATTCAACAAAATATTAAGAGTGAAGAACAAAACATATAAAAATTCTCTGCTCCCTTTCACTCACCTGCTATATTGACCGTCACGGATTCGCTGTGATCAGATGCTAACTGCCTCCCATTTACTGAGGTTCTATATTGGCACTGGTACCGCCCTTCTAGGCCTTTACTGACAACCGTGAATGTCCTAATGTTGTTCGTTGAGATGAATTGATCAGAGTACAGCCTTGTATAAACTTTGTAAAAGTAGAAGGTTTTATCGCGATAATCTCCAGTCACAGTGCAGGCACTGGTGACCGCCTCTCCTACAACATACACCCCACTCGGTTGATCAAGCGATATCACTGGCGTTTTTAGCGGCTCTGTGGTAACATAAATGGAAAGAATATTTACAAAATGTACCTTCATTTTCAGGTGCAGTGCAAGGTTTGGAACTCAATGTTGATTGTGCGCTTTCACATCGGATACAGAGATTCCACAAAAGGGGAGATCGGGATTGGATTACAAAGGAACAAAGAAAGACTAACATTTCTCAGGCGTGTTTCCCCACCACAGAATGTGCCAAAGCGCTTTACAGCTAATTTACTACTTTTAAAGTGTAGTCGCTGTTGTAATGTAGGTAATAAAATGGCGATGCAAAAGAACATAAATCAACTCGAGTTCTCTGTCCAAATTCCGGTTTTAGGCCAGATTTTACCCTGGGATACGAGCGGAACAGGGAAATGGTTGCTTTGAAATGACCAGTGCTGCTAAGTTAGCCGAGGTGAAGATGCGATCAGAAAGATTGAAAGACTTCATGATACCCACATGGCGACCGGCAGCAGTGCAAGTATGAAACCTGCACCAAGAGAAGGCAGTTAGAAACAAATCTCAGCGGGGCTCTGAAGTGCACACATTTGACATAATTGAGTGGTTTTGGTGGAACCGCAATTATTGTTATCATTACCGGGGTAGAAGTCACTGTCATGGCCGTAAGCTACTGTCCATCCCCAGTTTCCTCCTCAGAAGGTGATGTGTCGCCTTCTAATTGAAGCACAGTCAGTCCGGTGCGTTCCAAGTGCAAAACAAAGTAGTGTGTTCTAAGATTTTGACCCTGCGACGATGAAGGAACAGCAACATATTTACTGGGCAGGGTGGTGTGAGACATGAAGGGGAAATAATAGGTGATTGCTTTCCCATTCGCCTGTTGCCCTTGTCCTTCAAGGTGGTAGATGTCACGTGTTGAGCAGGTGCTGCCAACGAAGCCTTGGTGCGTTTCTGCAGTGCATCTTGTAGATGGTCCGCACTGCAGCCATGGTGTGTCAGTAGTGCAGGGAGTGACTGTTTAATGTGTTGCATGAGGTGCCAATCAAGCGGATGGATTTGTTCTGGGTGGTGTCAAATTTCCTCAGTTGTAGCTGCATTCATCCAGGCAAGTGGGGAACATGTCATCACAAGTAAGACTAGTGCCAAGTAGTTGGTGGAAAGGCTTTGGGAGTCAGGAGATTTTTCTTTCGCTGCAGAATTCATCGAAACCGACCTGTTCTAGTAGCTACAGTGTTTATGTGGAAGGGAATTGGAGTTCATGTTTTTGCAGGCATTTGATGGTTTTGGATTTGAATTTGGTGGTAATCGTTTTGTGGTAAATTTGGAGGTGTTAATGTTCCCATGTGCCTGCTGCCCTTGTCCTTCTGGGAGGTGGATGTCTCGCGTTTGTGAAATGCTGCCGAATTGCAATGCAGAGAGAGATATGGAACACCACTTAGTAATTCCATTTAAATATCGCGCATAAAAGGATTATTTTTAAATTCGGTACACAGATTCAGTGCTCTGAAAGTGAAACCTGTAATGTTTCAAAGCCTGTCTTTCTGATGTGCTTCCTGAGGTGACGCTACATTCAGTGGAGTTAAATCCCTGGCGCCATGCTATCATTGTGGCAATAATCTTTGATAGTTAAAAAACACACTGAGCATTTTTATTAGGTGGCTCTTAAAGACACTTGGTCAAGATTCCATTTTTTTAACATAATTAAATTGAAAAATAAATCAGGCAGTGCATATAACGGGCGGCCCAATCGCTATCGCCCGTGCCGATTTTATTACCCTTTTCTCCAGTAACGGCCTTTGCTGGTAATAGATGCACAGCGAGTGAATGCAGGGCCCAGTGTTGCAGGGATCCTGCCTGGAGTAGAGCATAAGATTAAAACCCATTCGCTTATCTTCCTCTCTCCTAACATTAAACCATTCAGAGCATCGGACCTGGGTGTGAGCAGTGAGGTGAGGCGAGGCGGAGCTTAAAACCGGCAGCGACCCGAGGCCCGACCAGAGCATCGGACATGGGAGTGAGCAGTGAGGTGAGGCGAGACGGAGCTTAAAACCGGCAGTGATCCGAGGCCCGACCAGAGCATCGGACATGGGAGTGAGCAGTGAGGTGAGGCGAGACGGAGCTTTAAACCGGCAGTGATCCGAGGCCCGACCAGAGCATCGGACCTGGGTGTGAGCAGTGAGGTGAGGCGAGGCGGAGCTTAAAACCGGCAGCGACCCGAGGCCCGACCAGAGCATCGGACCTGGGTGTGAGCAGTGAGGTGAGGCGAGGCGGAGCTTAAAACCGGCAGCGACCCGAGGCCCGACCAGAGCATCGGACATGGGTGTGAGCAGTGAGGTGAGGAGAGGCGGAGCTTAAAACCAGCAGTGATCCGAGGCCCGACCAGAGCATCGGACCTGGGAGTGGGCAGTGAGGTGAGGCGAGGTGGAGCTTAAAGCCAGCAGTGACCCGAGGCCCGAGCAAAGCATCGGACCTGGGTGTGAGTAGTGAGGTGAGGCGAGGCGGAGCTTAAAACTGGCAGCGACCTGAGGCCCGACCAGAGCATCAGACCTGGGTCTGAGCAGTGAGGTGAGGCGAGGCAGAGCTTAAAACCGGCAGCGACCCGAGACCCGACCAGAGCATCGGACCTGGGAGTGAGCAGTGAGGTGAGGCGAGGCGGAGTTTAAAACCGGCAGCGACCCGAGGCCCGACCAGAGCATTGGATCTGGGAGTGAGCAGTGAGGTGAGGCGAGGCGGAGATTAAAACCGGCAGTGACCCGAGGCCCGACCAGAGCATCGGACCTGGGAGTGAGCCTTGAGGTGAGGCGAGGCGGAGCTTAAAACCGGCAGCGACGCGAGGCCCGACCAGGGCATCGGACCTGGGAGTGAGCAGTGAGGTGAGGCGAGGCGGAGCTTAAAACCGGCATCGACCCGAGGCCCGACCAGAGCATCGGACCTGGGAGTGAGCAGTGAGGTGAGGCGAGGCGGAGCTTAAAACCGGAATCGACCCGAGGCCCGACCAGAGCATCGGACCTGGGAGTGAGCAGTGAGGTGAGGCGAGGCGGAGCTTAAAACCGGCAGCGATCCGAGGCCCGACCAGAGCATCGGACCTGGGAGTGAGCAGTGAGGTGAGCCGAGGCGGAGCTTAAAACCGGCAGCGATCCGAGGCCCGACCAAAGCATCGGACCTGGGAGTGAGCAGTGAGGTGAGCCGAGGCGGACCAATTCAACAGCAGAGGAGAGAGGTAAATAATAATCCAAGAGTGACGTCACCAGGAAGCAGGTATGTGATTGATTGGATTGGTTGGTGAGTATTTCTTTCTTCTTTTCATTACAAGCTTAAATTCTGCGGTTTTTTTCTAGGGTCTCTGTGCTGTAGTGGAGACAGTTGGTAAACCATTTAACTGGTGTAATTAGAGGGATTAATTTAATTTAAATCCAATTAATTAAAGGGGATACTAGCATCTATAATCGGGCAGAGGGTGTCCATAACTAACAATAATTTTTTTTATTAATTACATAGAATGGAGCAGGTTATGTGTTACTGTTGCGAGATATGGGAGCCAGTACACCCCATTGAGGCTAACGGTGATAACATCTGTGACAAGTGTCTGCTGCTATAGGAGCTCCAGCTCCGTGTTGATGAGCTGGAGTCTGAGCTTCAGACACTGCGACGCATCAGGGAGGGGGAGAAGTACCTGGACTCTGTGTATCAGAAAGTGGTCACACCTATGAAGTTAATTAATTCAGATGTAGCCCATGGTCAGGGACAGGGCGGTGTGACTACGAGTGAGGCAGGTACAGGGATCCAGGAGGTAGTGTTGGAGGAGCCGCAGCCCTTGCTCTTGTCCAACAGGTTCGAGTTTCTTACTCACTGTGGGGACGGGAGCAGGGACTGCAGGGAGGATGAGCAACCTGGCCACAGCACCGTGGAGCGGGGGGCCATTCAAGTGGGGGGAGTAAATAGAAATGTTGTAGTGGTAGGGGAAAGTATTATTAGGGGGATAGATAAAGTTCTCTGTAGCCAAGAGCGAGAGTCCCGGAAGCTGTGTTGCCTACCCGGTGCCAGGGATAAGGACATCTCCTCTGGGCTGGAAACAAACTTGCAGTGGGAGGGGGTGGACCCAGTCGTCGTGGTCCATGTTGGTACAAACGAAATAGATAGGACTAGGAAGCCGGTTCTGTTAATGGAGTATGAGCAGCCAGGGGTCAAATTAAAAAACAGATACTCAAGGGTAATAATCTTTGGATTATTACCTGAGCCACGAGCGAATTTGGCTAGGACAAATAAAATAAGAGAGTTAAATGCGTGGCTCAAAGACTGGTGTGGGAGAAATGGGTTTTGCTTCCTGGGACACTGGCACCAGTACTGGGGCAGGAGAGAGCTGTTCCATTGGGACGGGCTTCACTTGGCCAGTGCTGGGACTAGAGTCCTGCGGATCATATAACTAGGGCTGTAGAGAGGGCTTTAAACTAACTAGTGTGGGGGAGGTTCCTAGGGAACAAATAATAAAAATGACAACAGAGAAGGTCATAGACTTAGGTAGCAGTGGGGAAATTAAAAACCAGAGCGTGTCAGGAAGGGGCAGAAGGTATGGAATAAAAGGTAAAGTAATAAAAAGGGCAAAAGCAGGAACTAAGTGTCACAAAACACATTTGAAATTATCTATCTGAATGCACGTAGCATTCGTAACAAAATAAACGAGTTAATGGCACAAATAGCTACATATGGGTATGATCTTGTGGCCATTACAGAAACATGGCTGTAGGGTGACAATGCCTGGGAATTAAACATACCAGGTTATTTAACAATCAGGAAGGACAGGCAGGAAGGAAGGGGAGGTGGGGTGGCTATGTTAATAAAGGAAGGAATCACTGTAATACAGAGAAATGATATTGGGTCAAAAGTTCAGGATAATGAAACAGTTTGGGTGGAGATAAGGAATAATAAGGGGAAAGAAACACTAGTGGGCGTAGTCTATAGGCCTCCGAACAGTTGCAACTCGGTTGGACGGATTATCAATCAGGAAATAGTTGAGGCTTGTAATAAGGGAACATCTATAATTATGGGGGATTTTAACTATCATATTAATTGGACAAATCAAATTGGGCAGGGCTGTCTTGAGGATGAGTTCATTGAGTGTATTAGGGATGGGTTTCTTGAGCAGTATGTAACTGAACCGACCAGGGGGCAAGCAACCTTAGATCTGGTCCTGTGAAACGAGACAGGATTAATTAAAAATGTCCTAGTAAAGGATCCCCTTGGGATGAGTGACCATAACATGGTTGAATTCCATGTTCAATGAGAGGGTGAGGAGGTTGTATCTCAAGCAAGCGTGCTAAGCTTGAATAAAGGAGACTATGAATGTAAGAGAGCGGAATTGAGTAAAGTGGATTGGGAACATAGATTAAAGGGTAAGACGATACATGATCAGTGGTGTACATTAAAGGAGTTATTTTACAACTTCCAAAAAAAGTATATTCCACTGAGAAAAAAAGGGTGTAAAAGAAAAGCCAGCCATCCGTGGCTAAGTAAAGAAATTAAGGATAGTATTCGACTAAAAACAAGGGCATAATAGGTAGCCAAATCTAGTGGGAGGTTAGAGGATTGGGAAAACTTTAAAAGACAGCAAAAAATAACAAAAAGATTGATTAAGAAAGGGAAGATAGATTATGAAACTAAATTAGCAAAAAATATAAAGACAGATAGTAAGAGTTTTTATAGTTATATCAAAAGAAAAAGTGTGGCTAAAGTAAATGTTGGTCCCTTAGAGGATGAGACCGGGAAATTAATGGTGGGAAATATGGAGATGGCAAAAACACTGAATGAATATTTTGTATCAGTCTTTACAGTAGAGGACACCAAGAATATCCCAACACTGGACAAGCAGGGGGCTATAGCGGGGGAGGAGACAAACACGATCAAAATCACTAAGGACGTGGTACTCGGTAAAATAATGGGACTCACGGCGGATAAATCGCCTGGACCTGATGGCTTACATCCTAGGGTCTTGAGAGAAGTGACGGTAGGGATTGTGGATGCATTGGTAATAATCTTCCAAAACTCCCTGGACTCAGCAAAGGTCCCGGCAGACTGGAAAACTGCTAATGTAACACCCTTATTTAAAAAGGGCAGTAGACAGAAGGCTGGAAACTATCGATCGGTTAGCCTAACATCTGTGGTAGGTAAAATTTTGGAGCCCATTATTAAGGAGACAGTAACAGGACATTTGGATAATCATAATTTAATAAGACAAAGTCAGCATGGTTTTATGAAGGGGAAGTCATGTTTGACAAAATTGCTGGAGTTCTTTGAGGAAGTAGCATATAGGGTGGATAAGGGTGAACCAGTGGACGTTGTGTATTTAGACTTCCAAAAGGCATTTGACAAGGTGCCACACAAAAGATTATTACTTTAGATAAAAAATCACGGGATTGGGGGTAATATTCTGGCATGGATAGAGGATTGGCTATCTAACAGAAGGCAGAGAGTTGGGATAAATGATTCATTTTCAGACTGGCAATCAGTAACCAGTGGTGTTCCACAGGGGTCAGTGCTGGGTCCCCAACTCTTTACAATCTATATTAACGATTTGGCGGAGGGGACCAAGTGTAACACATCAAAGTTTGCAGATGATACTAAGATGGGAGGGAAAGTAGTGAGTGAGGAGGACATAAAAAACCTGCAAGGGACATTGACAGGCTAAGTAAGTGGGCAGAGATTTGGCAGATGGAATACAATACTGGAAAGTGTGAGGTTATGCACTTTGGCAGGAAAAATCGTAGAGCAAGTTATTATCTTAATGGCAAGAAACTGGAAAGTACTGAAGTACAAAGGGTTCTGGGGGTCCTGGTGCACGAGACTCAAAAGATTAGTATGCAGGTTCAGCAAGTGATTAAGAAGGCCAATGGAATGTTGGCTTTCATTGCTAGGGGGATAGAATATATAAATAGGGAGGTATTGCTTCAGTTGTACAAGGTATTGGTAAGACCGCACCTGGAATACTCCATACAGTTTTGGTGTCCGTACTTAAAAAAAGACATACCTGCTCTCGAGTCAGTACAAAGAAGGTTCACTCGGTTAATCCCGGGGATGAGGGGATGGACATATGAGGAGAGGTTGAGTAGGTTGGGATTCTACTCATAGTAGTTCAGAAGAATGAGAGGCGATCTTATTGAAACATGTAAGATTGTGAAGGGGTTGGATCGGGTGGATGCAGGGAGGATGTTCCAGATGATGGGTGAAACTAGAACTAGGGGGCATAGTCTTAGAATAAGGGGCTGCTCTTTCAAAACTGAGATGAGAAGGAACTACTTCACTCAGAGGGTGGTAGGTCCATGGAATATGCTGCCCCAAAAAGCTGTCGAAGCGACATCATTGCATAAATTTAAAACAGAAATAGACAGTTTCCTAGAAGAAAACTGAATTAAGGGTTACGGGGAGCGGGCAGGAATTTGGACATGAGTCTAGATTCGGATCGGTCATGGCTCTGTGGGTAGCCGAGCGGGCCCAGGGGCCATGTAGCCTGATCCTGCTCCTGTTTTGTGTGTCTAATTCTGTTAGATTCAGGAGATAGTCCTGCCATAGTGGATTGGCGGTTAGGATCAGATCAGCCATGATCTTGTTGAATGGCGGAGCAGGCTCGAGGGGCCGGTTGGCCTTCTCCTGCTCCTATTTCTTTTGTTCTTTTGTTCATTTTCTTACAGTGATTAAAGCATGATTTTATTAAAATACCTAGAGAAGAACAACACATATAAAAACTCCCTGCTCCCTCTCACTCACCTGCTGCATGACCATCACAGACTCGCTACAATGAGATTCTAACAACCTTCCATTGACGGAGCTTCTATATTGGCTTTGGTACCTACTGGTAACCAGCAATGTTCTAATGTTGCTTTCTGTGACGATTTGATCGGAGTACAGCCTTGTATAAACTTTGTAAAAGAAGAAGGATTTAGCACGATAATCTCCTGTCATGGTGCAGGTAATGGTGACCGTCTCTCCTTGTACATACACCCCAGTCGGTTGATCAAGCGATATCACTGGCGTTGTTAGTGGAGCTGTGGTAACATAAATGGAAAGAATATGGCGACCGGTGCCAGTGCAAGTATGAAACCTTCGGCAAGCGAAGGCAGTTAGAAACCAGTCTCAGCGGGGATTTGACTGTCACACATTTCACATAATTGAGCTGTTTCGGTGAGCCCGCATTTATTGTTATCATTACCATTGTGGTAATAGCTGGCATGGCCGGCAACTACTGTCCATCCCCAGTTTCCTCCTCAGAAGGTGATGTGTGGCCTTCTAATTGAACCACAGTCAGTCCGGTGCGATCAAAGTGCGCAACAATGTAGTGTGTTCAAATATTTTGATGCTGCGACGATGAAGCAACAGTGCTATATGTCCAAGTCCGGGTGGTGTGAGACATGAAGGGGAAATAATAGGTGATGGTTTTCCCATTCACCTTTTGCCCTTGTCCATCTAGGTGGGAGAGGTCGCGGGTTTGGGAGGTGCTGCCAACGAAGCCTTAGTGCGTTGCTGCAGTGCATCTTGTAGATGGTACCCACTGCGGCCACAGCGTGTCGGTAGTGGAGGGAGTGATGGTTTAAGATGGTGCATGAGGTGCCATTCAAGCGAGCGGTTTTGTTCTGGGTGGTGTCAAACTTCCTATGTTGCAGCTGCACTTATCGAGGCAAGTGGAGAAAATTCCATCACATGCAAAACTAGTGCCACGTAGAGAGTGGAAATGCTTTGGGGAGTTAGGAGTTGTGTCATGCACCACAGAATTCATCGCATCCGACCTGTTCTAGTAGCTACAGTGTTTATTTGGAAGGGAATTGGAGTTCATATTTTTGGAGGCATTTTGGAATTGATGGTTTTGGATTTGAAATTCGTGGTAATCGTTTTGTGGTGAATTTGGAGGTGATAATGTTCCCATGTGCCTGCTGCCCTTGTCCTTCTGGGAAGTGGATGTCGTGTATTTGTGAAATGCTGCCGAAATGCAATGCAGAGAGAAATATGGAACACCACATATTAATTAGATTTAAATATCGTGCATAAAAGGATCATTTTTAAATTCGGCAAGCAGATTCTATGCTCTGACAGAGAAACCTATTATGTGTCAAGGCCAGTCAGGCTGATGTGCTTCCTGAGGTGACGCTACATTCAGTGAAGTTAAATTCCTGGCGCCGTTAAGTCTTTGCGGCACTAATCTTGGTTAGTTAGAACATATAGGGAGCTTTTCTGACTAGGTGGATCTTTAAAAATCGTGGTCAGGATTCCATTTTTCACACATGATTACATTGAGAACAATGTCAGGCGGGGCATAAAGCAGACAGGCCAATCGCTACCGCCCGTGCCGATTTTCCTCCTCTTATCTCCAGTATCGGGCTTTGCCGATAATAGATTCACAGCGGGTGAATTCAGGGCCCAGTGTTACAGGGATCCTGTCTAGTGTTGAGCGATGAGATCAAAAACCATTCGGTTATCTTCCTCTCTCCCAATATTAAACGCTTCATTTTGTTACTGTGATTAAAGCATGCTTTTATAAAAATACCAAGGGTGAAGAAAAAAATATACAATAAATTTCTGCTCCCTGTCACTCACCTGCTACAGTGAGATTCATAGACTCGCTGTGATGAGATTCTAACCACCTTCCATTGACGGAGGTGCTATATCGGCACTGGTACCACTTTTGCATCTAGAAATCTATCTAACACTTTCTTAAATACATTCAGTGACTTGGCCTCAACAGCCTTCTATTGTAGAGAATTCAACAGGTTCAACGCCCTCTGAGTGACGAAATGTCTCCTCATCTCAGTCCTAAATGACCTAACCCGTATCCTGAGCCTGAGACCCCTCGTTTTACTACCCGCAGCCAGGGGAAACATCCACCCTGTATCTGGGCTGTCTAGCCCTGTCACAATATTATATGTTTCAATGAGATCACCTCTCATTCTTTTAAACTCCAGTGAACAGAGTCTCGGTCGACCCAATTGCACACAGTACACCAGGTGTGGTCTCAGCAAGGCCCTGTACAACTGTAGTAAGACATTTTTGCTCCTGTATTCAAATCCTCTTGCAATGAAGGCCAGCATACCATTTGCCTTCCTAACTGATTGCTTAACCTGCATGTTTGCATTCAGTGACTGGTGTACAAGGACACCCAGGTCCTTTAGCACATCAGCATTTCCCAATTTTTCAACATTTATATAAAACTCCACTTTTCTGTTTTTCGAACGGAAGTGTATAATTTCAAATTTATCCACGTTAAACTGCCATGTATTTGCCCACTCACTCAACTTGGCTAAATCGTCATGAAGCCTCATTGCATTCTCCTGATAACTCACTATCCCACCTAGATTCGTGTCGTGAGCAAACATGGAAATATTACATTTGCTTCCCTCCACCAAATCATTGATATATATTGTGAAAAGCTGGGGCCCGGGCACTGCTCCCTGCAATACCCCACTAGTCACCGTCTGGCACCACAGAAGGACCCATTTCGTCCTACCCTCTGTCTCCTGTCTGTTAACCAATTTTCCGTCCATGCCAGTATATTTCTCCGAATCCCATGTGCTTTAAATTTGCTCACTAACCTCTTATGTGGGCCTTAGTCAAAGGCCTTCTGTAAATCGTAATACACCACGTCAACTGTTTCTCCCTTTTCTATTCTCCAGTAGGTTTGTCAAACACGAATTCCTTTTCATAAATGCATGATGACTTTGTCTACTCCCGTTGATATGTTCTAAGTGTCCTGTTATCACATCCTTTATAATAGACTCGAGCATTTTACCTACTAGTGATCTGTAGTGCTCAGTTTTCTCTCTCCCTACCTTTTTTGGTTATATTTGAGGTTATATTTGCCACCCTCCAATCTGCAGGAACTGTTCCTTAATATATAGAAATTTGGAAGATGACAAGCAATGCATCCATTATTTCCATGGCTACCACATTCAGTAATCTGGGACGCAGATTATCAGGCCATGGGGATTTAGATTCATATTGTAGTACAGCTCAGAAAGAGGCCCTTCGGTCTATCATGTCTGCGACGGCAATCAAATCCTGACAAATCAAAACCCATTTGCCAGCACTTGATCCGTAGCCTTGTCTGCTATGGCGTTTCAAATGCTTCTTGAATGTTGTGAGGGTTCCTGACTCTAACAACATTTCAGACGTGAGTTCCAGATAACAAGCACCCTCTGGGTGCGAAAGTTTTTCCTCACATCCCCTCTAAACCTCCTGCACCTTACATTGAAACGATGCACGCTGGTTATTGCCCTCTCTACTAAGGGGAAAAGTTCCTTTCTATCTACCCTATATATGCCGCTCATAATTTTGTACACCTCAATCTGGTCCCCACTCAGCTTTCTCTGCTCTAAGGAAAACAACGCCAGCCTGTCCAGTCCCTCTTCATAGCTGAAACGCTCCAGCCCAGGTAATATCCTGGTGAATCTCCTCTGCGCCCACTCCAATGCAATCACATCCTTCCTATAGTTTGGTGTCCAGAACTGCACACAGTATTCCAGCTGTGGCTTAACTAGCGTTTTGTACAGCTCCATCATCACCTCCCTGCTATTATAATCTATGCCTCGGCTAATGAAAGCAAGTATCCCATATGCCTTTTCAACCACCTTATCTACATGTCCTGCTGTCTTCAGGGACCTATGTACATGCACACCAAGCTCCCTCTGATCCTCTGTCCTTCCTAGAATGCAACCGTTCATTGTTTATTCCCTTTTCTTGTCAGTCCTCGCAAAATGCACCACCTCACACACTTCAGGGTGAAATTCCATTGTCCACTGTTCTGCCCATCTAACCATCCCGTCTATATCGTCCTTTTGCCTGAGGCATCCCTCTACGCTATTTACCACTGCACCAATTTTCCTGTCATCTGTGAACTTACTGATAATACCTCCTACATTCATATCTAAATCATCAATGTACATTACAAACAGCAAAGGACCCAGCATCGATCCCTGCGGTATACCAATGGACACAGGTCCCCAGTAACAAAAACAGCCTTCGACCATCAACCTCTGCCTCCTGCCAATAAGCCTATTTAGGATCCAACGAGCCAAGTTGCCCTGGATCCCACGGGCTCTTACCTTCTTGACCAGTGTCCCATGTGGGACTTTGACAAAAGCCATACTGAAGTCCATGTGGACTACATCAACTGCACTCCCCTCATCCACACACCTAGTCACCCCCTCGAAAAATTCAATCATATTGGTTAGACATGATCTCCCACGATAAAGCCATGCTGACTCTCCTTGATTAATTCTTGCCTCTCCAAATGGAGTCTAATTTTGTCCCTGAGAATGTTTTCCAATAATTTCCCTACCACTGATGTTAGGCTCACTGGCCTGTAATACCCTTTTTATCCCTATTACACTTCCTGTTTAATGGTACTACGTTAGCTGTTCTCCAGTCGTCTGGCACCTCCCCTGTGGCCAGAGCGGGTCTCAAATTGTGTGTCAGAGCCCCTGCAATCTCCCCCGTTCCCTCACATGGCGGCCTGAGCTATAAATCATCTGGGCCTGGGAATTAATCCACTTTTAAGCCCGCTAAAACCTCTGGTACTTCCTCCCTCTCAGTTCTACAAGAATTTAGGGAGCTAGGTAGCAGGTTCAAAGCAGGACCTCAAAGGTTGTAATCTCTGGATTACTCCAGGGGCCACGTGCTTGTGAGTATGGGAATAGAAGGATAGAGCAGATGAATGCGTGGCTAAATAGTGGGTGCAGAATGGAGGCCTCAGTTTCCTGGATAATTGGGTCTGCTTCTGGGGAAGATGGGATCTGTACAAATCAGATGGGTTCCTTCTGAACTGGAACGGGGCCAGCATCTTCGTGGTGAAGTTTGCTAGTACTGTTGGGGGAGGGGGGTCAAATTATCGTGGCAGGTTGATGGGATACGCTGTGGAGCTATAGCAGGGGGTGATGCACAGCTAAATATAGCTGAAAAACAAGTCGGCCTGGAAGGCAGAGCAAATATATAACGGCAGAAGGGAGTATGGCAACGGTGGATGGCATTTATTTTAATGCAAGTTGTCTTTCGCTTAAGGAAGATGAATTGAACGTGTTGATGAACACATGGGAGTATGATATTGTTGCTATCACAGTGACATGGTTGAGGGAGGGGCAGCACTGGCAGCTGAATATTCCGGGGTATAGAATCTTCAGGCGAGACAGAGGGGGTGTAAAAGTGGAGGGGTTGTCACAATATTAATCAAGGTGTCAATCACTGCTGTAAGGAGGGATGATATCTTAGCAGATTCCTCTAACGAGGTCATATGGGTAGAAATTAAAAACAAAAAGGGGCCAAGCACTTTGCTGTGAGTGTACTATAGGCCCCCAAACAGACAGCGGGAGATAGAGGAACGGATCTGTAGGCAAATCTCAGAAGTGTAGAAATAATAGGGTAATAAAAGTAGGGGATTTCAACTTCCCCAATTTTAATTGGTATAGTCAAAGTGTGAAAGGCAATAGAGGGTGAAGATCTCTTTCTGAAATCCAACAACATTATCTATTGGATATAAAAGAAAATGTTATTCATTTACTGAATTTCAAAAAAGGAAGTTTTGTCCATTGTGGGTTTGGAAGAAAAACTATAACAAACGGATAATATATGAAATAACACTGAGCATCAGATTAATTAAAATTTTTAGAAGTTTTGAACAGGTTTTAAAATATAATTTCAATGGAAGAGACTGGAAGAGGGTTATCTGGGCTTGTAGTAGTTTTGACATATTTTATGGGTGTGTCTTCCCTTACGCAGAGAATGTGCGCTGCGCTGCTGTCAGAAGTGGTGTCATAGAGGCAAGCAACTCTGCAGTGCCGAGGAGAAAATCTCCCTTTCTGTAGGTCCACAGTCTGCGGCTACATGACCAACCAACTTTTTTGAGCCATTATATCCTTCCTGAGGTCCGGTTCCCTGAACTGAATGCAGTTACTCCAGACGGGATCTAACCAGAGCCCTGTACAGCTGCAGTTACTCCAGACGGGGTCCAGCCAGAGCTCTGTGCAGCTGCAGTTACTCCAGACGGGATCTAACCAGAGCCCTGTACAGCTGCAGTTACTCCAGACGGGATCTAACCAGAGCTCTGTGCAGCTGCAGTTACTCCAGACGGGATCTAACCAGAGCCCTGTACAGCTGCAGTTACTCCAGACGGGGTCCAGCCAGAGCTCTGTACAGCTGCAGTTACTCCAGACGGGGTCCAGCCAGAGCTCTGTGCAGCTGCAGTTACTCCAGACGGGATCTAACCAGAGCTCTGTACAGCTGCAGTTACTCCAGACGGGGTCCAGCCAGAGCTCTGTACAGCTGCAGTTACTCCAGACGGGATCTAACCAGAGCTCTGTACAGCTGCAGTTACTCCAGACGGGATCTAACCAGAGCTCTGTACAGCTGCAGTTACTCCAGACGGGGTCCAGCCAGAGCTCTGTACAGCTGCAGTTACTCCAGACGGGATCTAACCAGAGCCCTGTACAGCTGCAGTTACTCCAGACGGGGTCCAGCCAGAGCTCTGTGCAGCTGCAGTTACTCCAGACGGGGTCCAGCCAGAGCTCTGTACAGCTGCAGTTACTCCAGACGGGATCTAACCAGAGCCCTGTACAGCTGCAGTTACTCCAGACGGGATCTAACCAGAGCCCTGTACAGCTGCAGTTACTCCAGACAGGTCCAGCCAGAGCTCTGTACAGCTGCAGTTACTCCAGACGGGATCTAACCAGAGCCCTGTACAGCTGCAGTTACTCCAGACGGGATCTAACCAGAGCTCTGTGCAGCTGCAGTTACTCCAGACGGGATCTAACCAGAGCCCTGTACAGCTGCAGTTACTCCAGACGGGGTCCAGCCAGAGCCCTGTACAGCTGCATTTACTCCAGACGGGGTCCAGCCAGAGCTCTGTGCAGCTGCAGTTACTCCAGACGGGATCTAACCAGAGCTCTGTACAGCTGCAGTTACTCCAGACGGGATCTAACCAGAGCTCTGTACAGCTGCAGTTACTCCAGACGGGGTCCAGCCAGAGCTCTGTACAGCTGCAGTTACTCCAGACGGGGTCCAACCAGAGCTCTGTACAGCTGCAGTTACTCCAGACGGGATCTAACCAGAGCTCTGTACAGCTGCAGTTACTCCAGACGGGATCTAACCAGAGCTCTGTACAGCTGCAGTTACTCCAGACGGGATCTAACCAGAGCTCTGTACAGCTGCAGTTACTCCAGACGGGATCTAACCAGAGCCCTGTACAGCTGCAGTTACTCCAGACGGGATCTAACCAGAGCCCTGTACAGCTGCAGTTACTCCAGACGGGATCTAACCAGAGCCCTGTACAGCTGCAGTTACTCCAGACGGGATCTAACCAGAGCTCTGTACAGCTGCAGTTACTCCAGACGGGGTCCAGCCAGAGCTCTGTACAGCTGCAGCTACTCCAGACGGGATCTAACCAGAGCCCTGTACAGCTGCAGTTACTCCAGACGGGGTCCAGCCAGAGCTCTGTACAGCTGCAGTTACACCAGACGGGATCTAACCAGAGCTCTGTACAGCTGCAGTTACTCCAGACGAGTTGTAGCCAGAGCTCTGTACAGCTGCAGTTACTCCAGACGGGGTCCAGCCAGAGCTCTGTACAGCTGCAACTTAACTTCCACCGCCACGTATTCCAGCTCTCTTGAGATAAAGGCCAACATTGCATTAACCGTTTTAATTATCTGTACCTGTCCACTAGATTTTAGTTGTTCCTGTACTTTAACCCTGAAATCTCTCGGTTCCTCCACTTTCCCAAGCTTTATTGCAATTGGAAAATACAAAAATCTGGTTTTCCATCCAAAGTGTAAGAAATCACACTTTCTGTCTTTCAGTTCCATCTGCGACAGATTTCCCTCACCCAATCTATCCATGTCCATTTACAACTTTCTGCTCACGTGTGAATTATTTGCTGCGCCACCTAACTTAGCTTCGTCAGCAAACTTAGATGTAGGGCTCTCTATTGCTTCATCCAAATCGGTTATAAATATAGTGAAAAGCTGAGGCCCCAGTATAGATCTCCGGGGGACACCACTAGTAAAATCCTGCCAATCTGAGTACAGACTGATTATCACTACTATCTGTCTCCATCAAAATAACCATTTCCTATCCAGTTCAATATGCTGCCTTCTATTGCATGCACAGCTAGACCATGCCTTCTGGAAGTCCATATAAATAACATTCATAGACAGTCCTTTAACACCAATTAGTTACCTCGACAAAATATCAACGAGGTTCGATAGACTTGAATTTCCCTTTACTGATTGAACCTGGATCTCTCTGATCATTTCATGTCTGTCCAAGTGTTCAGTCAATCTGTCCATAATAATAGATTGTTGTGCATTCCCCACAACTGTAGTAGACTAATGGGCCTATTATTTCAAAGTTGATCTCTCCTCCACTCTTAAATAAAACAGTGCCTGTACGTTTTCCAATCGAACTGGCCAATTCTTCAATCGAGAGTGTTTTGGAAGATCATTACTAAAGCATCAGTAATTTCCTCACCTAATTATTTTAGCCCCGCCCGCCACCCACCCTTCGGGTGGAAACAAAGGTGTCCTGGCAATCTGGCTAGCTTTGATCTCATTATCTTCTCCATCACCATTTATTTTACCTATATTGAACCTAGATATTGCCTCTTAGATTTATTGTAGTTTTCCTTGTAGCTCTGGCCAAAATGTCAGCAAACAAAGAGATCTCTCATAGTACCGTGAAATGAAAGCTACTGAGATGCAGACATGTATTACTGCTTTAAACGTCACAACACGATGTATTACAGCAATGAATTTCAATTACATAATAAAACATTAATTTATTTAGCAGTTTGAAAATTATTTGCTCGATTTCATTACTTTAGCGAAAATCGTCGACACTAATCTTGAGAAACGAATCCCTGAGCCCCAAAAACCACTAAAAAGAGAAAATATGTATCAGTTATTTGAACAACACCTTTAGAGGATGAATATACAGACTGACTGCCGTGCATTGTTTTATGTACATTTCTCAGTGTGACTGAATTGGTGACATTCTGGTTTCATTTAGTTCAACTCCCACTCCTGAGCATGACATCATAATGTAGGCAGACACGATGAGTTACAGATTTACACCACACTTTGTGTGAGAAAGTACTTCGAGGTTTCACTCCAAATGATCTGGCACCAGCTTCAATATTCTGCCCCCTTGTTATGGAGTCACTCAATATAACTGAATAAATTCTACCGAGATATCATTTTCATATCATTACAATAATCCACGGTAATTAACAAAATGTGCCCTTGGGCCTAATGACCCCAAACAGCGTGAAAAGTTAACAGATCCATTTTATGGCTGAAAGAAAACGTCACTGAAAGACAAATTAATGCAGCTCCATGGAGTGTGTGTGAAAACACTGAGCATCTTTACAGATCTCCACTTGCCGCTACACCACAAAGCAGAATTGCAATGGCAACGTGGGAGTTCCATTATTGAACGGATGGGAACATTACCGGTGTCAATTGTGTTTGGAGATGTTGGATATTAAAAGGTTAATGCAGCTCTGTGCCTTTGCAGCATATTAGTCTCCGCCCACTGTGCAGATCATAATCTCACTGATCTGTCAGCTCTTTTATACTGAATGAGGAAGGTGATTTTAAATAATTAGAGCCGAATGCATTAGAATTCACTGGAAACCGCTACATTTATAATCAGTTTACTCTCTATCACAAATATCACAATGCGGGTGTAATCAGCATATAAGATGGAAGACATATTTAACAACGAGAATATAAAAAATTGAAAATATTTGAGGCTAATTTTAACAATGAGCGAAAATGCTTAGAACGGAAATCTGTGGTTTCAGCTCAGAACCGCTTCACCTCGGACACACAGGAGGTTTACCCCTGACAGTAAAAACAGTGCCTGAGAGCAAAGAATGTGTTTAAATATACTGAGAGAAAATGCAACGTGACAAACTTTCTAATACATTTAAACTGAATAAATAATACTTTGTAAGCTGTATGATTTTCAAATCGCTCCATGGCCTTGTCCCTCCCTTTCTCTGTAATCTCCTTCAGCCCCACAAACCCCCGAGATATCTGTGCTTCTCTGATTCAGCCCTTTTGAACATCCTGATTATAATTGCTCCACCATTGGTGGCAGTGCCTTCTGTTACCTGGGCCCTAATGTCCAGAAATCCCTCCCTAAGCCTCTGCACCTCTCTCTCCACATTCAAGAAGCTCTTTAAAACCTACATTTTTACCAAGCTTTTGGTCAACTGCCCTTATTTTTCCTTATGTGTCTCGATGACAATTTATTTGTCTTATAATACTCCTGTGAAGCGCCTTAGGAAGTTTTACAATGTTAAAAGCGCTATGTAAATACAACATTTTGTTGTTGTTTTTAGCGGCGTGGTAATGGACATGGTCTCTTGCACTTACTTTTTAATAAAAATCAATTCACTCACTTAAAATAATAGAAATATTTAAAATTTCATATAACATTTCCTATAAATAACGGGATGTATTTAGTGACACCGTGCAAAGAAAATGGGAGAAATAGGAGGCTTCAAACTGCATTATGGTAATTTTGCGAGAGGAGGAAAAACATGAGGATACTGACCAATCCCAACTTCAACTGTTTAGGACAAAAGAAAGGAAGTTGGGTGGTCTTTTGTTCAATGGGAGATAGAGGTTGGTTTCATGGGTAACATATACACGGAAATTGCATGTGTGTACCATGGAGACAGATTAGAACAGACTCGGTGTTCAGGGCTAGGATGTAGGAGTACCTTAGGTGCCGCTAGGATTGCTGGCCAAGGGAATTCTGGGAGGCAACAGAAACATATGAACGGATGGTCTAAATCTTAGTGACTTCGGTCAAGTGGAGAGGTTAGAGGAACTCGGATGGTGCTCCTTAGAGAACAGGAGATTAAGCAGAGTTTTAATAGAGGCCTTCAATAATTAGGGAATGTTTTGATCGAGTAGAAGGGGATGAACTGTTTTTAGTTGCAGGAGGATCAGTAACCAGCTGGGACAGATTTAAGATTATTGTAATAGGACCGGGAGGCAAATTAAAGAATAAGTGCAGAATACGAGGGACAGCTGCAGCACTGTGTTTATTGGAGGACATTAGTCCCCACCCACATTGCAGGTCCATACCTCGGTGATATGGTGAAATCTAGCATACTGAAGGCGGAAGTGAAGTCCAATGATTACAACCCAATTTTTTTACAATTCAGTTTAAATCGAACATTTTACAGTCAGTTTACTCACTGGCACAAATTCTACAATGTGGGAGCCCTCAGCATGTAATGAGAAGTAAATTTGAATAACAATAATCAAAGAATTTAAAAATATTTCAGGCAGCCCTACTTCTTTTTCCTCCTTTAAGACGCTCCTTAAAACCGACCTCTCTGACGCAGCTTTTGCTCATCTGCCATTTATTTGAAATGTTGGTCCGATTCCATTTTGAAAATCACAATTAGTGTTGCAACAACAGACTGATTCTCAGGCATTTAGTAATAAATAACATTGATTTCAAGTGCTTAAATATATGGAGAGGAATTTTTTTTTCTGTAAGGATTGCTAGGAGAAGATTTGACTGAGGAGATCAAACTTATGTTGGGTTTTGTTCAGGTAAATCGCTGAATATTGTTTCTACTCGTTGGTGAGGCGGTAACTGGAGGACTGGAAGGGTAACCAAAAGAACAAAGGCAGAGGTTGTGAGAGGGTGTAATGCAGAGATGTATTAGGATCTGCCTTTCCTCCAGAGAAGCCATGATTAAAAATAACAAGAGACCAACTATTAAAATAAAAGTGGGTAGATATTTGTGAGCATACATCTAACGGTAAGGGAAAGGGATGACGAAAAGATTGATATTTAATGCAGTGAAGTGTGAAGTGATGAATTTTGGAAGGAATAAGTACGATAGGCAATATGAGCTTAATTATCTAAATGGATAGAGATGCAGCAACAGAACCCTGGCGGCTCACATACACAATTCTGTGCAGTTGGTAATTGCAGATATAGGTGTAAATGCTGACCACAACGAGCATCCGAAATAATAACTTTATTGAAGGACATTAGTCTCCACCCACTGTGCAGATCTATATGTCAGTGATAAGAACAACTGAAGCACGCTGATGGAGGAAATGGAATCCAAATAAATCGAACCGAATGTTGTTTGAATTCACTGGACACTGGTGCTATTACAAAGATTGTATCACTGTCACAAATGTCACGATGCAAGTGTCATCTGCATGGACCAAGGAAGCAAATTATTAAAAAATAAATAAAGAATATAAAACATTTGAGGCTGTAGTTACCAGTGAGAGCAACTGCTTACAACGGAAGCCTATGGTTTCAGCTCAGCAGCGCTTCACCTTTGTACACAGAGGAATTTAACCCCTGACAGTAACAATAGTGCATGGCAACCAAGAAAGTGCAATAACGAATTGATGGGAAATAGATTGTGGCAATCTTTGTGATACACTTCCAAAATAATTAAACACCCCATTCATGATACATCTGCAGTCTGTTTCTACATTTATTCATTTATTAATAACATTAAACTTTATTGACTTCAAATGCAGAAAGACATTTCATATTTCACCTAACATCTCCTCAGCTCTCAATAGGGAATTGTATTAGATTCGTCACCTTTGTTCTGCATTCTTCAAACATATAAGCCAGTTCAGAAAGTGTAGGGATACTTGGCTGTGTAAACTGGGGCACTGAATACAACAACAAGGAAGTCATGCTAAATATGTGAATACCCCTGAGCTGGAGTATTGTGTCCAATTCTGGCACTGCACTTTAGGAAGGATGTCTAGATCTTGGAGAGGGTAAAGCGCGGTTTACAAGGTTATTACTGGGCCTGAGGGACTTCGGTATGGGGAGAGACTGGAGAAGGTTGATTGTTTGCTTTCGAGCACGGATGGTTAAGAGGATGTGTAATAGTCGTGTTCTAACTCATGAGGGGTCCTGATACAGTAAGGGAACGGTAGCACAGTGGTAATGGTTCCTCAAGTTTACTACTATTCCAACCATGCTCCAAGCGGACATGCTTTTAGAGTTATGTAGAGAGATTGGAGAAACAGGTATGTTGTTGCTCCTTAGAAAAGAGTAGGTAAAGTTGTGATGTATCAGTAATATACTGGGAAGAAGGGACTTCAGTTATGAGGAGAGACGAGAGAAACTGGATTTGGTCCGGTGTAATCTGCATGGAACATAGAAGAGGAATTAATTACTGATAAACAAAATATATGAAAATATTTCAGGCTGCAGTTAACATTGACAGGAAATGCTTACAATGGAAACCTGTGGTTTCAGCTCAGAAGCACTTCACTTCGGACAACGAAGCATTTGACCACTGACATTAACAGCAGTGCATCAGAACCAAGACTCAGGCGAAACATATTGAAGGATAATGCATGGTGGGAATCTCTCTGATATATTTTAAGCCGAATAATTAGTTAGTTATTTGAATACCACCACAGTTCGAATCAAACAAACTTACAGCAGAGAAGGAGGCCATAGGTCCAACCTGCCTGTGTGGCTATTTGAAAGACCAATCCAATCAGGCCCTTTCATAGACTTTAGCAACCTAGCCATGAACGTTATTCCTGTTCAAGCATTTCTCCAATTCCAATTTGAAAGTTACAATTAAAGGTTCTGAAACAGATTGATTTTCAGACATGCATTTTTTCATATAATTCGTTTAAATTACATGAAGGATAATATTCCACCTAGAATCTCTTAACCTTTAAATTAGTGGCGTTTACACAAACACAGTGTGTGAACTAGGAACATACAAACCGCCTCTTAAGCCCTGTATTGTGCTAAAAATGTAACTGCACTCTAATCAATGCAGTTTGTTTCAGATTCCAAAAAATTAAAATGAGTAAACGACATCAGAACTATAAGATTTAAATCCCCTTTAGAGGAAAATGAAACCTATATTTTTCGCATTTCTTTCATCTAAGAATCAAGTCTGCTTGCAGCACGGTTGCAAATGTGGTAAACATGAAAATGTAGTAAGCTCTGAGGTGGATAGCAGCAGACTTCAGGAGGGCAGTGAAAGGCTGATGAAATGGGCAGACACGTGCCAGATGACATTTGATGCAGAGAAATGTGAAGTGATGATTATTGGTAGGACAAATTAGGAGACATATAAATGGAATTATAAAATGTTACAGGGCATTCAGGGTGCACATAAACAAGATAAGTTGGTCAATACGTTAAAAAAAATCATTAAGACCGTTGGCTTTAAATGTAGAGACATAAAGTACAAAAGTAAGGATGTTTGCAAAACCTTTGTATATCACTGGTTAGGTCTCAGCTGGAGCATTGTGTCTCATTCTGGGCACCACACTTTAGGAAGAATGTCAAGACCTTTTAAAGGGCCGCAAGGAAATTGACCAGAATGGTGCCGGGGATGGGGGAATTCAGTTATGTAGAATAATTAGAGAATCTGTAATTGGTCTCCTTATGGCAGAGAGGTATAAGGGAAAATTGACCAGAATTCCAGGAGGCCTGAACAACTTCAGTTATGTAGAGAGAATAGAGAAACAGTGCTGATGTTTCTCCGTCGAGCAGAGAACCTTAAGGTTTGGTGTATCTGTAATATACTGGGAATGAGGAACTTCAGTTCTGTGGAGAGACTAGAGAAGGTGGGATTATTCTCCTGAGAGCAGTGAAGGTGAAGTGGATATTGAACAGTATGTTACCGGGAGTGAGAGGCTTCTGTTCCGCGGAGAGACTAGAGAAGGTGAGCATATTCTCCTTAGAGCAGTGCAGTTAATGTGAAGATTTACAAGTATGGTACCGGGGATTAGGGACTTCAGTTATGAGGAGAGACGAGGGAAGGTGGGGTTGTTCTGAAGTACACTGGCGGGAAGAAAGAAGAGGATTTAAATAGCGATAAGCAAAGAATATTAAAATATTTCAGGCTGCAGTTAACAGTGAGAGGAAATGCTTACAACGGAAATCTGTGGTTTCAGCTCAAAAGCGCTGCACGTTGGACAATGAAGCATTTAACCCCTGACATTATAGAGTCATAGAGTCATAGAGTTTTACAGCACAGAAAGAGGCCCTTCGGCCCATCGTGTCTGCGCCGCCCATCCATCCCTGTCCAGTCTAATCCCATTTTCCAGCATTTGGTCCATAGCCTTGTATGCAATGGCATTTCAAGTGCTCATCCAAATGCTTCTTGAATGTTATGAGGGTTCCTGCCTCTACCACCCTTTTAGGCATTGAGTTCCACATTCCAACCACCCTCTGGGTGAAAAAGTTCCTCCTCAAATCCCCTCTAAATCTCCTGCCCCTTACCCTGAATCTATGCCCCCTTGTTATTGACCCCCCTACTAAGGGGAAATGTTCCTCTTTGTCTACCCTATCTATGCCCCTCATCATTTTGTACACCTCAATCAGGTCCCCCCTCAGACTTCTTTGCTCCAAGGAAAACAACCCCAGCCTGTTTAGTCTTTCTTCATAGCTGAGGCGCTCCATCCCAGGTAACATCCTGGTGAATCTTCTCTGCACCCTCTCCAAAGCAATCACATCCTTCCTATAGTGAGGCGACCAGAACTGCACACAGTACTCCAGCTGTGGCCTCACCAGCGTTTTGTACAGCTACATCATAACCTCCCTGCTCTTATATTCTATGCCTCGGCTAATGAAGGCAAGTATCCCATATGCCTTTTTAACCACCTTATCTACTTGTTCCGCTGCCTTCAGAGATCTATGTACATGTACACCGAGGTCCCTCTGACCCTCTGTACTTCCTAGGGTCCTACCACTCATTGTGTATTCCCTTGCCTTATTTGTCCGTCCAAAATGCATCACCTCGCACTTTTCAGGGTTAAATTCCATTTGCCACTTTTCCGCCCATCTGACCAACCCGTCTATATCGTCCTGTAGCCTGAGGCTTTCCCCCTTGCAATTTACCACCAGACCAATTTTCGTCTCATCTGCAAACTTACTGATCATCCCTTTTACATTCTCATCCAAATCATTTATGTAGATCACAAACAACAAGGGACCCAGCACCGATCCCTGAGGTACCCCACTGGACACAGGCTTCCAGTCACAAAAGCAATCTTCGACCATCACCCTCTGCCTCCTGCCACTCAGCCAGTTTAGGATCCAACGCGCCAAGGCACCCTGGATCCCATGGGCTCTTACCTTCTTGACCAGTTTTCTATGCGGGACTTTGTCAAAAGCTTTACTGAAGTCCATGTAAACCACATCCACAGCATTTCCCTCATCCACCTCCCTAGTCCCCCACTCGAAAAATTCAATCAGATTTGTCAGACATGATTTTCCCTTGACAAAGCCATGCTGACTATCCCCGATTAATCCTTGCCTCTCCAAGTGGAGACTAATGTTGTCCCTCAGATTTTTTTCCAATAATTTCCCTACCACAGATGTTAGGCTCACTGGCCTGTAATTCCCTGGTTTATCCCTGCTACCCTTCTTGTATAATGGTACTACATTAGCTGTTCTCCAGTCCTCTGGTACATCCCCTGTGGCCAGAGAGGTTCTGAAAATTTGTGTCAGAGCCCCTGCAATCTCCTCCTTTGCCTCCCACAGCAACCTGGGATACATCTCGTCCGGGCCTGGGGATTTATCGACTTTTTGGCCTGCTAAAACCGCGAGCACCTCCTCCCTCTCGATGCTAATATGTTCAAGTATGTCACAATCCCCTTGCTCGATTTCTATGTCTGCATCGTCTTTCTCCATAGTGAACACAGATGCAAAAAATTCATTTAAAACCCCGCCTACATCATCTGGTTCTACACACAGATTGCCACGTTGGTCCCTAATGGGCCCTACCCTTTCCCTGGTTATCCTCTTGCCCTTAATATACTTATGAAACATCTTAACAACAGGACATCAGAATCCAGACTCAGGCTAAGCACATTGAAGGGTAATGCATGGTGGGAATCTCTGATAAGTTTAAAGCCGTATAATTAGATAATTCTTTGAACACCACCACAGTCAGAATCAGATATTTATAGACCCTAAGAGAAGAGAAGGAGGCCGCTAGGTCCAACCTGCCTGTGCAGCTCTTTGAAAGATCAAACCAATCAGACTCTTTCTTAGACTTTATCCACCGAGACCTGCACGTTATTCCTGTTCAAACATTTCTCCAATTCGCTTTACACAGTTACTATTAATGGTCCAGAGACAGATTGATTCTCAGACATTCATTTCTTAATACAATTGAATTCCAGTTTTTTAAAATTACATCAGGGATAATATTCCACCTAGAATCTCATAAACTTTAAATTAGGATCGAGTACACAAACCCAATGTGTGATATAGGAACATACTAAACGCTTCTTAGCCCTGTATTGTGCTACAAATGTAACTACCTTGAAATCAATGTAGTTTGTTTCAGAGTCCAAAATTTTTTAAGGAGTAAATGGCATCGGAAATATAAGATTTAAATACCCTTTACAGGAAAATGGAACCCATGACTTTCACATTTCTTTTATCTAAAAATCAAGTCTGCCTGTAGCACGGTTGTAAATGTAGTAAACATGAAATTGTAGTAAGCAATGGGGTGGATAGCAGCAGACTTCAGGAGGGCAGTGACAGGCTGGTGAAATGGGCAGGAACGTGGCAGATTACATTTAATGCAGAGAAATGGAAAGTCATGATTATTGGGAAGACAAATGAGGAGACAATATAAAGAAAATTATAAACTGTTACAGGGATTTAGGGTGCACATAAACAAGAAAAGTTGGTCAATATGTTAAAAAAACGGTACGATCATATGCTTAAAATTAGAGGCATAAAGTACAAAAGGAAGGAAGTTTGCAAACATTTGTATATCACTTGTTAAGTCTCAGCTGGAGCAATGTGTCCCACTCTGGGCACCACACTTTAGGAAGCATGTCACGACATTGTAAAGGGTCCAAAGGAAATTTACCAGAATGGTGCCAGGGATGGGGGAATTCAGTTATGTAGAATAACTAGAGAAGCTGGGATTGGACTCCTTATGGCAGAGATGTATAAGGGAAGATTTACCAGAATGGCACGAGGCCTGAGCAACTTCAGTTATGTACAGAGATGAGAGAAAGAGGGATGTTTTTTCTCCATCAGCAGAGAAGGATAAGGTGTGATGTATCTGTAAAATACAGGGAATGAGAGACTTCAGTTCGGTGGCGAGGTGATGAATCTGGGATTGTCCTCCTGAGAGCAGTTAAGGTAAAGTGAAGATTTACCAGTACATTGCCGGGGATGAGGGGATTCAGTTCCATGGAGAGTCTAGAGAAGGTGGGATTATTCTACTTAGAGCAGGGAAGGTGAAGTGAGAAATAACCGTTTGGCACCATGAATGAGGGACTTCAGTTATGAGGAGAGTCGTAACATGCCGTGAACAAAGAGTTGGTATTAAATTCCGATAAGCAATGAATATGAAAAATATTCAGGCTGCAGTAAACAGTGACAGGTAATGCTGACAATGGAAACATGTGCTTTCAGCTCAGAAGCACATCACGTTGGACAATGAAACATTTAACCCATGACCTTAACAACAGGGCTTCAGATCCAAGACTCAGGCTAAACACATTGAAGATAATGCATGGTAGGCATGTCCCTGATATGTTTTAAGCCGTATAATTGTTAATTATTTGAATACAAGCACAGGTAGAAACAATAAAATATAGAATGTTAGAGCAGAGAAGGAGGCCGCTAGGTCAAATCTGTCCATGTGGCTCTTTGAAAGACCAATCCAATTAGGCCCTTTCATAGACGTTATACACTGAAACATGCACGTTATTATTGTTCAAGCATTTATCAAACTCCCCTTTATCAGTTACAAATACATGTTCACAAAATGATGGATTCTCACACATTCAATTATTATACAATTGAATTCCAGTCTTTTAAATTACATCAGGGAGAATATTCCACCTTGAATCTATTGATCTTTAAATTAGTGGCATCTACACAAACATAATGTGTGAAATATGAACATACAAACCGATTCTTCCCCCTGTATTGTGCTACAAATATAACTTTACATTGAAATCAATGGAGTTTGTTTCAGTGCCCAAAAAATGTAAATGAGTAAACGGAATCGGAAATATAAGATTTAAATCCCCTTTGCAGGAAAATGAAATGCATGTGTTTCACATTTCTTTTATCTAAAAATGAAGTGAACTTGGAGCACGGTTGGAAATGTAGTTAACTTGAAATTGTAGTAAGCAGTGAGGAGGATAGTAGCAGACTTCAGGAGGGCAGAGACTAGCTGGTGATAGAGACAGGCACGTGGCAGATGGCATTTAATGCTGAAAAATGTGAAGTGATGAAATTTGGGAAGACAAATGAGGAGAAAATATAAAGGAACTTATAAAATGTTACAGGGCATTCAGGTTGCACATAAACAAGATAGGTTGGTCAATATATTTTCAAGCACTTTGGCTTTAAAAGTAAAGGCATAATATAAAAAAAATGGAGGAGGTGATGCTAATCCTTTGCATATCACTGGTTAGGCTTCAGCTGGAGCAATGTGTCCAATTGTAAGCACCACACTTTAGGAAGGATGTCACAATCTTGTACAGGGGGCCAAGGAAATTTATCAGAATGGTGCCAGGTGTGGGAAATTTATGTTAAGCAGAATAACTAGAGAAGCTGGGATTGGACTCCTTAAGGGAAAGAGGTATAACAGAGATTTACCGGGATGGCACGAGGCCTGAGGAACTTCAGTTATGTAGAGAGGTTAGAGAAAGGGGGATGATTTTTCTCCTTAGAGAAGAGAAGGTTAAGGTGTGATGTATCAGTAATATACCAGGAATGAGGGACTTCAGTTCCGTGAAGACACTAGCGAAGGTGTGATTATTCTCCTTAGAGCAGTGAAGGTGAAGTGAAGATTTACCAGTATGGTACCGGGAATGAAGGAATTCAGTTATGAGGAGGGTCTAGGGAAGGTGGCATTATTCTCCTTAGAGCAGTGAAGGTGAAGTGGAAACTTACCAGTACGGTACCAGGGATGAGGGAATTCCGTTATGTGGAGGGACTAAGGAAGGTGGGATTATTCACCTTAGAGCAGTGAAGGTGAAATGAAGACTTAACAGTATGGTACCGGGTATGAGCAAATGCTGTTATGAGGAGAGACGAAGGAAGGTGGCATTATTCTCCTTAAGGCACTGAATATGAAGTGGAGAATTTCCAGTATGGTACCGGGGATGAACCAATTCAGTTATGAGGAGAGACTAGGGAAGGTGGCATTATACTCCTTAGAGCAGTGAAGTTTAAGTGGAGATTAAGCAGTATCGTACCGGGAATGGGGGTCATCAGTTCCGATGTGAGGTGAGAGAAGCTGGGTTAGGAACCTGCCAGGATCAAAGAGTTGGAATTAAATAACGATAAGCAATGAATATAAAAAAAACTTCCGGCTGCAGTCAAAAGTGACAGCAAATGCTTACAACGGAAACCCGCGGTTTCAGCTCAGAGGCACTTCACGTTGGACAATGAAGCGTTAAACGCCTGACATTAACAACAGGGCATCAGAAACAAGACTCAGTCTAAACATACTGAAGGTTAATGCATGGTGGAAATCTCTCTGATTTGTTGTAAGCCATATAATGGGTTAAATGTTTGAATAGCAGCACAGGTATAATCATTAAATTATAGAACCTTAGAGCAGAGAAAGAGGCCGCTAGGTCCAACCTGCCTGTGTGGCTCTTTGAAAGACCAATCCAATTAGCCCCTTTCATAGACTTTATCCACCTAGCCCTGCACGTTATTCCTGTTCAAGCATTTATCCAATTCTCTTTTGAAAATGACAATTAAAGTTTCAGAAACAGATTGATTCTCAGACATTCATATATTAATAGAATTGAATTTCAGTCTTTTAAATTTTGACAGGGATAATATTCCACCTAGAATCTCCTAAACTATAAATTAGGGGCGTGTAAACAAACAGATTGTGTGAAATAGGAACATACAAACCGACCCTTAACCTTGTATTGTGCTACAAATGTATCTGAGCCTTGAAATCCCCTATGCAGCAGAATGAAACCCATGACTGCTTGTAGCACGGTTGGAAATGTAGTAATCTTGAAACTGCAGTAAGCAGTGAGGAGGATAGCAGCAGAATTCAGGAGGGCAGACAGGCTGCTGAAATGGCCAGACACGTGGAAGATGACAATTAATGCAGAGCATCATTAAGTGATGATTATTGGGAAGACAAATGAAGGGAAAATATAAATGGGAATTATAACATTTTACAGGGCATTCAGGGTGAACATAAACAAGATAAGTTGGTCAATATGTTAAAAAATATTAAGATCATTGGCTTTAAAAGTCGAGGCATGAAGTACAAAATGAAGGATGTTGGCAACACCTTTTTATAGCACAGGTTACGCATCAGCTGGTGCATTGTGTCCCATTCTGGGCACCACACGTTAGGAATGATGTCAAGAACTTGTAAAGGGTCCCAAGGAAACTTACCAGAATGCTGCCAGGGATGGGGGAATTAAGTTATGTACCAAAACTACAGAAACTGGGATTGGTCTCCTTATGGCAGAGAGGTATAAGGGAAGATTTACCAGAATGGCACGAGGCCTGAGCACTTTCAGTTATGTAGAGAGATTAGAGGAACTGGGGTGTTTTTTCTCCTTGAAGCAGAGAAGGTTAACGTGTGTTGTATCAGTAACATACTGGGAATGAGGGACTTCAGTTCCGTGGAGACACTAGAAAAGATGGCATTATTCTCCTTGGAGCAGTGTAGGTGAATTGGAGATTAAACAGTATGTTACTGGAAATCACAGAAACCCCACGCTGCAGATAGAGGCCATTTCAGCCCATCGAGCCGGCACTGACACATATCCCACCCGATCCCCGTAACCCCTGCACCAACACATATCCCACCCTATCCCCGGAACCCCATGTATTTAATCCCCCTAAAACTAAGGGTCAATTTATCTTAGGGGGAGGAAACCGGAGCACCCGGAAAAAACACCACGCAAACACGGGGAGAATGTGCAAACTCCACACAGACAGTCACACGAGGACCGGATTCGAACCCGGGTCTCTGTTGCTGTGAGGCAACAGTGCTAACCACTATGCCACCGTGCTAGAAATGAGGGAGCTCAGTTCTGTGGAGAGACTAGAGAAGTTGGTATTATTCTCCTTAGAGCAGTGAAGGTGAAGTGGAGATTTACCAGTATGGTACCAGGGATGACAGACTTCAGTTGCAAGGAGAGATTGGGAAGTGGGCATTATTCTCCATAGAGAAGTGAAGGTGAAGTGGAGATTGAACACTATGCTACCGGGAATGAGACACTTCAGTTTGGAGGACAGATGAGAGAAGCTGGGGTTGTTCTGAAGTAATGTGCAAGGAACAAAGAAAATAAATTAATTAGCGATAAACAAAGAATATGAAAGAAATTTCTAGCTGCAGTCAACAGTGACAGGAAATGCTTACAACAGAAACCTGTGGTTTCAGCTCAGAAGCACTTCACGTCGGACAATGAAGAATTTAACCCCTGACATTAAGAACAGGACATCAGAACCAAGACTCAGGCTAAACATATTGAAGGCTAATGCATGTTGGGAAACTCTTTGATATGTTTTAAACCGTAAAATTACTAATTATTTGAATACCGCCACAGTTAGAGACAGAGATCTATAGAACTGTAGAGCAGAAAAGCAAGACACTAGGTCTAACCTGCCTGTGCGGCTCTTTGAAAGACCAATCCAATTAGGCCCTTTCATAGACTTTATCCAACTAGCCCTGCACATTGATCCTGTTCAAGCATTTATCAAATTCGCTTTTGTCAGTTACAATTAAATGTTCACAAAAAGATTCATTCTCAAACATTAATTTATTATACGATTGAATTCCAGTCTTTTAAATTACATCAGGGAGAATATTCCACCTAGAATCTATTGAACTTTAAATTAGTGGCGTGTACACAAAAACAATGTGTGAAATATGAACATACAAACCGACTCTTCACCCTGTATTGTGCTGCAAATATAATTTTGCCTTGAAATCAATGTAGTTTGTTTCGGTTTTCAAAAAATTAAAATGAGTAAACGGAATCGGAAATATAAGCTTTAAATCCCCTTTGCAGGAAAATTAAATGCATGCTTTTCACAATTCTTTTACCTAAAAAGCAAGTAAGCTTGGAGCACGGTTGGAAATGTAGTTAACTTGAAATTGTAGTGAGCAGTGAGCACGATAGCAACAGACTTCGGGAGGGCAGGGACAAGCTGGAGAAAGGGAGAGACACGTGGCAGATGCCTTTATTGCAGAAAAATGTGAGTTGATGAAATTTGGGAAGACAAATGAGGAGACAATATAAAGGAACTTAAAAATATTACAGGGCTTTCAGGTTGCACATAAACAAGATAAGTTGGTCAATATATTTTTAAAAAATTTAAGAACTTTGGCTTTAAAAGTAAAGGCATAAAATACAAATGGGAGGAGGTGATGCTAATCCTTTGTATATCACTGGTTAGGCTTCAGCTGGAGCAATGTGTCCAATTGTAAGCACCACACTTTAGGAAGGATGTCACGACCTTGTACAGGGGGCCAAGGAAATTTACCAGAATGGTGCCAGGGATGGGAGAATTCAGTTATGTAGAATAACTAGAGAAGCTGGGATTGGACTCCTTAAGGCAGGGGTATAAGGGAAGAGTTACCGGAAAGGCACGAGGTCTGAGGAACTTCAGTTATGTAGAGAGATTAGAGAAAGAGCGATTATTTTTCTCCTTAGAGAAGAGATGGTTAAGGTGTGATGTATCAGTAATATACCAGGATTGAGATAATTCAGTTCCTTGAAGACAGTAGGGAAGGTGTGATTATTCTCCTTAGAGCAGTGAAGGTAAAGTTAAGATTTACCAGAATGGTATCGGGAATGAAGGAATTCAGTTATGAGGAGGGACCAGGGAAGGTGGCATTATTCTCCTTCGAGCAGTGAAGGTGAAGTTGAGATTTACGAGTACGGTGCCAGGGATGAGGGACTTCAGTTCAGTGGAGTGACTAGGGAAGGTGGGATTATTCTCCTTAGAGCAGTGAAGGTGAAGTGGAGACTTAACAGTATGGTACCTGTGATGGCAGGAATGACATATGAGGAGAGATTGTGTCGATTTGGCTTGTTGTCGCTGGAGTTTAGAAGAATGAGAGGGGACCTCATTGAAACTTGTAAAATTCTGACTGGACTGGACAGCCTAGATGCTGGATGGATGTTCCCAATGGTCGGGGAGTCCAGAACCTTTGGTCACAGTCTTAGGATAAGCAGTAGGCCATTTAGGATAGAAATGAGGAGGAATTTCTTCACCCAGAGAGTGGTGAACCTATGGAATTATCTACCACAGAAGGCAGTAGAGGCGAATACTTTAAATATATTCAAGAATGAGTTGGATATATTTCTTAAGGCTAAAGGGATCAAGGGGTATGGGGAGAAAGCAGGGACAGGGTAGTTAAATTGGATGATCAGCCATGATCGAACTCAATGGTGGAGCAGGCTCGAGGTGCCGAATGGCCTACTCCTGCTCCGATCTTCTATGTTTCTATATGTTTCTATGTAGCGGGGCTGAGGAAAATCTGTTATGAGGAGAGACTAGGGAAGGTGGCATTATTCTCCATAAGGCAGTGAAGGTGAAGTGGAGATTTACCAATACGGTACTGGGGATGAACCAAATTAGTTATGATGAGAGACTAGGGAAGGAGGCATTATTCTCCTTAGAGCAGTGAAGATGAAGTGGAGATTTAACAGTATGGTACCGGGAATAAGGGACTTCAGCTTTGACGTGAGATAAGAGAAGCTGGGGTTGTTCTGATGTAATATGCCGTGAACAAAGAAGAGGAATTAAATAGCGATAAGCAATGACTATGAAAATAATTCAGGCGGCAGTTAACAGCGAGAGGAAATGCTTAACAATGGAAACCTGTGGTTTTATCTCAGAAGCACCTCACGTTGGACAATGAAGCATTTAACCACTGAAATTAACAACACTCAGCAGAACCAAGACTCAGGGTAAACACATTGAAGATAATACATGTTGGGAATCTGTCTGATATGTTTTAAGCCGTATAATTTGTTAATTCTTTGTATACCACCAGAGGTAAAATCATTAAAATTTAGAATCTTAAAGCAGAGAAGGAGACCACTAGGAACAACCTGCCTGTGTGCCTCTTTGAAAGACCAATCCAATCAGGCCCTTTCATAGACTTTATTCACCTAGCACTGAACGTTATTCCTGTTCAAGGATTTATCTAATTCCCTTTTAAAATTGAAAATTAAAGTTTCAGAGAAAGATTGATCTCAGACATTAAATTATTAATAGATTTGAATTCCAGTATTTTAAATTACTTCAGGGATAATATTCCACCTAGAATCTCCTAAACTATAAATTAGGGGCGTGTAAAGAAAGAGAATGTGTTAAATAGGAACATACAAACCGGTCCTGAACCTTGTATTGTGCTACAAATGTAACTGTGCCTTGAAATCAATGTAGCTTATTTCAGAGTCCAAAAAATTAAAGTGAGTAAACGGCATTGCAATTATAACAGTTAAATCCCCTATGCAGGAACATGAAACCCATTACTGCTTGTAGAACGGTTGGAAATATAGTAAACTTGAAATTTCAGTAAGCAGTGAGAAGGAAAGCAGTAGACTTCAGGAGTGCGGTGACAGGCTGGTGAAATGGGCAGACACTTGGCAGATGACAATTAATGCAGAGAAATGTGAAGTGATGATTATTGGGAAGACAAATGATGGGAAAATATAAAGGGAATTATAAAATGTTACAAGGCTTTCAAGGTGCACAAAAACAAGATAAGTTGGTCAATATGTTAAAAAATATTAAGATCATTGGCTTTAAAATTAGAGGCGTAAAGTATTAAAGGAAGGATGTTTGCAAAACCTTTGTACATCACTGGTTAGGTCTCAGCTGGAGCATTGGGTCCCATTCTGGGCACCACACTTTAGGAAGGGTGTCAAAACCTTTTAAAGGGTCCCAAAGAAATGTACCAGATTGGTGCCAGGGATGGGGGAATTCAGTTATGTAGAATAACTGGAGTAGCTGGGATTGGTCCCATTATGGCAGAGAGGTATAATGGAAGACTTACCAGAATGGCACGAGGCCTGAGCAACTTCAGTTATGTAGAGAGATTAGAGGAACTGGGATGTTATTTCTCCTTAAAGCAGAGAAGGTTAAGATGTGACGTATCAGTAATATACCGGGAATGAGGGACTTCAGCTCCGTGGAGACACTAGAGAAGGTGGGATTATTCTCCTTGGAGCAGAGAAGGTGAAGGGGAGATTTTCCAGTACGATACCGTGGATGAGGGAATTCAGTTATGCAGAGGGATTAGGGACGATGGCATTATTTTCCTTAGAGCAGTGAAGGTGAAGTGGAGATTAAACAGTACGGTACCAGAAATGAGGGACTTCAGTTCTGTGGAGAAACTAGGGAAGGTGAGATTATTCTCCTTAGAGCAGGGTAGGTGAAGTGAAGATTTACCAGTATGGTAGCGGGGACGAGGGACTTCAGTTATGAGGAGAGACGAGTGAAACTGGGGTTGTTCTGAAGTAATGTGCAGGGAACAAAGAAGAGAAATTATATACCCATAAGCAAAGAATATGAAAAAAAATCAGGCTGCAGTCAACAGTGACAGGAAATGCTTACAACGGAAACCAGTAGTTTCAGCTCAGAAGATCTTCACGATGACAATGAAGCATTTAACCCCTGACCTTATCAACAGCGCATCAGAACCAAGGCACAGGTTATACATATTGAAGGGTAATGCACGGTGGGAATCACTCTGATATGTTTTAATCTGTATAATTAGTTAATTATTTGAATACCGGCACAGTTAGAATCAGATATCTATAAATCCATAGAGTAGAAAAGCAAGACACTAGTTCCAACCTGCCTGTGCGGTGCTTGGAAAGACCAATACAATTAGGCCCTTTCATAGACTTTATCCACCTAGCCCTGCACGTTATTCCTCTTCAAGCATTTATCAAATTCCCATTTTGTCAGTTACAATTAAATGTTCACAAAAAGATTGATTCTCAGACATTCAATTATTATACAATTGAATTCCAATCTTTTGAATTACACCAGGGAGAATATTCCACCTAGAATGTATTGAACCCTGTATTGTGCTACAAATATAACATTGCCTTGAAATCAATGTAGTTTGTTTCAGTGTCCAAAAAATTAAAATGAGCAAATGGAATCGGAAATATAAGGTTTAATTCCAATTGCAGGAATATGAAATGCATGTGTTTCACATTTCTTTTATCTAAAAAGCAAGTCAGCATGGTGCACGGTTGGAATTGTAGTTAAATTGAAATTGTAGTAAGCAGGGAGGAGGATAGCAGCAGACATCAGGAGGGCAGAGACAGGCTGGTGAAAGGGACAGACACGTGACAGATGACATTTAATGTAGAAAAATGTGAAGTGATGAAATTTGGGAAGACAAATGAAGAGACAATATAAAGGAACATATAAAACATTACAGGGCATTCAGGTAGCACATAAACAAGATAAGTTGGTCAATATATTTTAATAAATGTAAGATCTTTGGCTATAAAAGTAGAGGCATAATGTAAAAAAGGAAGGAGGTGATGCTACTCCTCAGTATATCGCTGGTTAGGCCTCAGCTGGAGCAATGTGTCACATTGTCAGCACCACACTTTAGAATGTATATCACGACCTTGTACAGGGGCCAAGGAAATTTACCACAATGGTGCCAGGAATGAGGGAATTCAGTTATGTAGAATAACTAGAGAAGCTGCGATTGGACTCCTTAAGGCAGATAGTGATAAGGGAAGATTTACAGGAATGGCACGAGGCCTGAGCAACTTTAGTTATGTAGAGAGAATAGAGAAAGGGGGATGACTTTTCTCCTTAGAGAAGAGAAGGTTACGGTGTGATGTATCAGTAATATACCAGGAATGAGGGACTTCAGTTCCTTGAAGACACTCGTGAAGGTGGGATTATTCTCCTTAGAGAAGTGAAGGTGAAGTGACATTAACATCAAAACATAGAAACATAGAAGATAGGAGCAGGAGTAGACCATTCGGACCCTCGAGCCAGCTCCGCCATTCAATGAGATCATGGCCGATCATCCAAATGCAGTACCCTGTTTTAGCCTTCTTTCCATACCCCTTGATCCCTTTAGCCTTAAGAAATATATCCAACTCCATCTTGAATATATTTAATGAATTGTCCTCGACTGCCTTCATTGGCAGAGAATTCCACAGGTTCACCACTATCTAGGTGAAGAAATTCCTCCTCATCTCTGTCCTTTATGGCTCACCCCTTATCCTTAGACTATGACAACTGCTTCTGGACTCCCCGACCATCGGGAACATCCTTCCATCATCTAGTCTGTCTAGTCCTTTTAGAATGTTATAAGTTTCGATGAGGTCCCCTCTCATTCCTCTAAATTCCAGCGAGAAACAATCCCAATCGACCCAAGCTCTCCTCATAAGTCATACCCGCCATTTACCAGTATGGTACCGGGAAAGAAGGAATTCAGTTATGAGGAGGGACTAGGGAAGTTGGCACTATTCTCCTTAGAGCAGTGAAGGTGAAGTGGAGATTTACCAGTATGGTACCGGGAAAGAAGGAATTCAGTTATGAGGAGGGACTAGGGAAGTTGGCACTATTCTCCTTAGAGCAGTGAAGGTGAAGTGGAGATTTAACAGTACGGTACCAGGGATGAGGACCTTCAGTTTTGAGGAGAGATGAGAGGAGCTGGGGTATTTTGTTTGCAATCTGCATGGAACAAAGAAGAGGAATTTAATACCAATAAGCAAATAGTATGAAATATAATCAGGCTGCAGTTAACAGTGAGAGGAAATGCTTACAACGGAAACTTGTGGTTTTAGCTCAGAAAAGCTTCACGTTGGACAATGAAGCATTTAACCCCTGACATTAAGAACAGAGCATCAGAACCAAGACTCAGGATAAACACATTGAATGTTAATGCACGGTGGGAATCTCTCTAATATGTTTTAAGCCGTATAATTAGTTAATTATTTGATAACAACCACAGTTGAATTATAAAATTATAGAATCTTAGAGCAGAGAAAGAGACCACTAGGTTCAACCTGCCTGTGCAGCTCTTTGAAAGACCAATACAATTAGGCCCTTTCATAGAATGTTTCCACATAAATCTGCACGTTTTTCCTTTTCAAGCATTTACCCAATTACCTTTTGAAAATTACAGTTAGAGGTGCAGTAGCAGATTCATTCTCAAACATTCATTTATTAATAAAATTGAATTCCAGTGTATTAAGTTATATCAGGGATAAAATTCCACCTAGATACCCCTAAACAATAAATTAGGGGCCGTGTACACCATCACAATGTGAGAAAAGGCACATACAAACCACCTCTTAGACCTGTATTGTACTACAAAGGTAACTGTCCCTTGAAATCAATGCAGTTTGTTTCAGACTCCAAAATAGTTAAAATGAATGAACGGCATCGGAGCTATAAGATATAAATCCCCTTTGCAGGAAAATGAAATTTATGTGTTTTACATTTCCTTTCTCTAAAAAGCAAGTTTACTTATAGCACGGTTGGAAATGCAGTAAAATTGAAATAGTAGTAAGCAGTGAGGAGGATAGCAGCAGCTCTAAGTAGGGTAAGATAGGCTGGTGAAAAGGGCAGACATGTAGCAGGTAACTTTTAATGCAGAGAAATGTGAAGTTATGAATTTTGGGAAGCCGAATGAGGAGAGAAAATAAAAGGGATTTTATAAAACGTTGCAGGACATTTAGGATGCACATCAACAACATAAGTTGGTCAATAATTTAAACCATCTTTAAGATCTTTGACATTTAATTTTGAGATATAAAGTAGAAAATGAAGGAGGTTTGCTAAACCATTATATATCACTGGTTAGGCCGCAGCTGGAGCACTGATCCCATTTTGGTCACCACACTTTAGGAAGGATTTCAAGACCTTGTAAAGGGTGCAGTGGAAAGTTACCAGAATGTACCAGGGATGAGGGTATTCAGTTATGTAGAAAGATTAGAGAATCTGGGAATGTTTCCATTATGGCAGAGCGGTATCAGGGAAAATGTAACATACTGCTTCCAGGGATGGTGGACTCCAGTTATGTGGAGAGTCTGGGGAATCTGTGGTTGGTCTCCTTGGTAAAAACCAGACATGTGCACTTAATGAGAAAAGATATGGCTTCAGTAACAAGTGTGCCTGGATGAAAAAGGGAACATGGGTTAAACTAAACAGAAACAACAGACTTATGACAGATGTCAAGTGCACGAATACAGCAGAACACTGCGTAAAATCCAGAGAGTGCATGCGGCAATTGATAAACGATATAAGAAGGGCAAAGAGAGATTATGAAAACAGATTAGCGGGTAACATTAACAGAAATACAACAATCTTTCATATATAAAAAGTCAAAGTGTAGTTAAAGGAATGGTTGGGGCTGATCAGAGAAAAATGTAAATATTCTTGTGGAGGCTCATGCTATAATTGAGGTACAGAATGAGTATTTTGCATCTGTATTGACAAAAGAGGATGAAATAGCAGTAGAAGATGGGAAGTATATATATTGGATAGGATAAAAATAGGTAAAAAAGTGGTGATAAATGTGTTGGAATCATTCAAAGGTAACAAGTCTTCTGGTACACAAGGGATGCATTCTACAGTGCTTGGTGAATCTATGGTGAAATAGCAGAAGTTCTGACCACAGTCTTGCAACCCTCTGTGTTTCCAGAGGACTAAATGATTGCAAATGTCACTGACTGTTCAGAAACGGGGAGACCGATGAACCTGGTAACTACAGGCTAATCAGTCTACGTTTAGCAGTGGGAAAACTATTGGAAACCACAGTCATTGACAACATTATTTCTCTTTTAGGGAAACATGGTTTAGTAAGGGAGAGCCATTTGTCCCTTTTTAATGTATATTGTTCAGGGATAATATTGTTTGCTTGCCCTGATTGAGTTACTTGATGAAGTGGGAATGAGGGTTGATGAAGGTATTGCAGTAGATGTTGTGTATCACGAATTTCAATAATATATCACATAACAGATACAGTAGAAATGTAGAAACACGTGCTATTAAAGGGACGGTGGTGAACACTAGTGTTCTTAAATGGCTAAGGGATAAGAGGCAGAGAGTAGTGGTGAACAGATGTTGTTCTGACCATGTGGAAGTACGCAGTGGTGTACCCCAAGAGTCGGTGTTAAGACCATTGATTTTCGGGTTATGTAGAAATGAGCTGGAACTATGAATAAGGGATAAAATTTCGAATATTGCGTTTCATGCTAAATGTGGCAAATTTGTAAATTGTGAGCAGGATAGCAGCAGACTGCAGGCGGATATAGTCAGAGTGGTGAAATGGAAAAACATATGACAGATTCAACTTACTGCGGCTAACTGTGCAGTGAAGCACTTCGGGAGAAACACCATGGAGAGGCCGCATAATGTAAGTAAAAATATCTTCAAGGGGTAAAAGCTCAAAGAGAACACACTCACAAAGCACTGAATGTGGCACGGCAAGTAAATAAAGCAGCATAGAATGTGTATGGGATAATTGGCTTTCAAAAAAGAGCCATTGAATACAACAACAATAAAGTCAGGCTAAACATTTACAAATCACTGTTTAGGCCTCAGCTGGAGCATTGTGTACAATTCTAAGCACCGCACTTTATGAACGATGTCAAGTTCTTTGGAGGGTAGGGAGAAGGTTTCCAGCATGATACTAGGGATGAGGGACCTCAATTGGAGAGGCTGAACTTGTTCACCTTATAACAGAACATGACAATGGGAGAGCAGATAGAGGTACTCGCAATAATGTGGTTCTTTGATAGAGCAAATAGCGACAAACTTGTTCCCCTTAAAAGTGGGTCGGCAACCAAAGGTCACAGATATAAAATTAATCTGAAAATCGCAGAGAGGGGAAATGACAGGAAATTATTTGACACGGGATGTTGGTAATATCTGGAAAGCACCACCTGAAGCAATGGTGGAATCAGGTTACATAGGATCTTTCCGAAGGCCATTGGACATATACATGAAGAGCACTAATTTGCATGGTTACGGGTAAAATGGTCCAGGCTGGGACTAATTTGGACAGATCTTTCAAAGAGCCGACACATGGAGGACAGGCCGAATACCTCATTCTGCACTGTAAGATTCTATGATTCTAACTAAATAAGGTCAATTGAGATGAGCGTTTGTAAACAATTCCAATAACCCAAGGCTAGGATAAAGCTGTGCCTTGGGCCTAATGAAACAAAGCAGCTTTAAATGATGATCAGATACACAAACGGTCCATTATGTGACTGAGTGAAACTATCAGTAAAAGCTAAAGGAAAGCAGTTGGGTGGAGTATATGTGCAAACACTGAGCATCTTTACAAATCTCCACATGCAAACATACCACGGAACAGGATGGCAATGCAAGTGACGTAGATCCATTATGGACTGGCTGGTGGCATTAACGGTGGGAATTCAGATTGAACATGATGGAGATTAAGAGATAAATTTTGAGCACAAAAGGCAGCTGTAGCATAGTGTTTGTTGAAGGACGTTGGTCTCTGCCCACTGTGCAGATCTATCTCTCAGTGAGATGCTCAGCTCTAGCAGACTGAATGAGGAAGGGGACTTCGAATAAATTCATAGATCTGAAAACAGCCTAAATTATTCACCAGAAAATTTTAGTTTTACAGACAATACACACACGCTCATAAATACCTCAAAGTGCCTTAAATGGAGGTGCAAGATGTCAAAGAGAATGAAAAATAAGCAAACAAAGGGAAAATGGTCTGTGCTGCAGAGAACAGTAACAGCAGTTAGTTGTCATAACGGAAGGCAGTGGTTTAAAATTGAAGAAGCTTTAGTTCAAATGAAGAGGAACTGATCTGCTCACAGAAAGAACAGTGTCTCAGCACCAACGGAAGAGCTGGAAATATATTTTCTGGATAATCCACTGACTGTTAATATTTTTTAATGTTGATTCCCTCTCCAAATCTCCTGAATCATAGAATCAGATAAGCGTCCAGCACAGGCACAGATCATTCGGTCCGTTGTGCGTGTGCCAGCCGGAAAGACTTTGCCTTTGCCCACTGAAAACATCCCTGTTCTGTTCAGCAAATTACCAGGCTTTACAGAACCGACAGAATAACATTATTTCAAGTGAACATCTTTGTGAAACCTCAAACATAATCAGCTGCTATTGTGAATTATCAGACACAAATATAACCGTTTTATTTCAATTAGTCTAATCCTTCCCCTTTCCTTTTTAAACGAGGCGACTCACACTGGAATGCGATTGCAAGGGCGGCACTTTTCTGTTTTGCCCTTGGGCAGAGTGGAAACTTTCCATGTCTGAGCTCAGCCGCTGTGTGTCCGTGAACAGTCTGATTACAGAAGGTGTACATATGGATCCTGACAGTGTCCTCAGTGGACATCCACTAATCAACACTTTATAAAGGAGACACGCGGTAATGATCAGCAGCAGGCACTCGCTCTACTTCTCTCTCCACCCCAATCACTCAGCTGTCCCGAAAACTAAAACCAGGAGCATTCTCTCAACTGAGAATTCTGCAGAAACAAGTATCCACTCCAAAAGCTTTCCAATCTAAAGTGCTTCAATCCAAACGAGGAGATACTTTCATCCACTGAGCTACTGGACATCGGACACCGCCGGGCTCAGTCCCGCTCTATCGCTTATATTTGCCCAATCAGTTACTTCACAGAACTGGAATGCAATAATTTAGGTATAAAATTGTTTCGCGACTCACCAAGCATCAGTAACAAGGCGGCTGTGTCCATGTTCTAGAGTGAGCTACTTTGAAACATGAGAGCTACCAGGAACGGTGACTGAGTCTCTTGCGACGCCTCCCAGAAGATCATACCTGGAAGCGTTCAGAGAATGAGAGCTGAAACAAAGGTTGAGAGGAAGTGATGTGGCCCCACAATTAAATGAACAGCATCACAATAAAATAAGGATTTGATCTTAGCAAGGTCCAACATGGGAACATTTTAATTTCATACCATAACCTCAGATGAAGAGCCTAGAATGGACAATGAACACAGAACAACCCCATCAATAATTTGTCATTAATTAGAACCTTCACTCTCAAAATGGTCAGAAACTCAATTCTGGCGACAGATCGTTTCATACTTCAGCCTCTTGGTGTCAGCATCAAACAATCAAAAGTCATGTGCTCTAGAGGAAAATTAATGACAAAGTGATTCAAAGCAAACCACTGAAGTGCGCCCCCTAATGTACAGATCATAATTTCTGAATTTAGCTCAACGAATTTAGAAACTACGTGACATGACAAAGTCAAACGTACGGTCGTGAATATTGGCAGGAGCTAAAGGAAGAATAGTAGGGCAGTGAGCTCAGAGCAGACGGATAACAATGAGTTCAGATGGAGAGTGAAATCACAGAACATGAGGAGTCTGTAACTGATTAGGCTAAGGTAGAATGTGAGTGGACATCTCCTGAAGAGAAACTCAGAGTGTTGCTATGGACTGCGGTTGTAAATAAGAAAAAATAAGAGTCGAAAGAGATGGAACAGGGTGAGCTCCTCAGTTGGGATGGTGCCAGATGAGTTTGCGAACATATGAAACTGTGATTTTCTGATGTTGGCCACACTGCCACTGCAGTGAGAGGACCAAATAATGAAAGTAATATCCAGGCAGGTCGTTTCACTGAGGGGCAAATTATCACCATAACTGAGAAAAGATCCGTCAAAGCCATGATAAGATTACATTAATACACACTATGGTGCTAGATGGGAAACGATTTATGTGAGAATGAATGGACATTCTGGCGCGAAAGGCAGCGGGCGACATTGGTTGCTGATCTTCCAACAGAGGCCAGTAGTCTAATGTGGGTGACGTTTGAGGAGCAGGAATAATATTGGCACGGTTCGATACTGCAGTGCACACTAGACAGGAAGGTCGGCGGGAGAGTTGGTTGGGGCAGTTTTGTTTGGTGTTCAGCAGGCTGCAGCGATGGATACCTCTATAGGCCCTGTAGAGAATGCCGAACAAGGCACAATGATCGTCCTTGGCTTATTCAAGCCATATTCAAGCCTGGAACAGCGTCATTAGAGTAGAAAGTCAAAACAATAGTGGTTGATTGTGGCACAGATTAACAGAGTTATGTACCCGAACGTGGAGAGATAGCAGGTGTCCTGACTTTGTCAAAGGAACGGAGGAGACATGAAAGAACAGCCCAACAGGAGTGAAGGTAAACAGATCAATCAAAAATTGGAAGATAGAAATAAAATGGACTCTGTTGTTCAAAGTCAGCCAGAATGCGCAGCCAAATGAATACAGAACGAATTCGGGTTCCATAAGCAATGACAATTTAGGAAAGACTAGTCCTGGACATGAACAGAGAGCAGAGGAACATCTGAGAGAGTCTTTGAGTCATAAATATGAGGTAGAATGAAACATGCTTGTTCCAAAAAACAGAGGAAAAGTACAGATTAAATGAAAATAAAACATTCAGCGAGAAATCTCAGCCGCCTGTGTGTCCGTAGAAGATCCACCAGCACTGTGCCTGGTTGAACACAACTGTTAAGAAAGATGGATTAAAGAGTGCGGCATATATCCTGAATCCGAATGCAATATATTCAGCTTTAACTATAGAATATCTGCTGACTCCAGGGGTTCACGTGTTAACAGTGTGCTCGCAAACCATAAGTTATGTTTAAACAGTGAAAACAGAACTGGAAGAGCAGCTGCTGTTCCGGGTTTACTGAACGTCACGAGTCTCTAGTCATTTAGATGAACTTTATTCGTCGTTACTTCAAGCTCCATTAAAAATGTAAAGCCAATATTTGCCCAACGAAAGACGAATGGGCCATTCAGCAACTCGAATGCGTTCGGCAGTTCAGTTAGATCATGGCTGATCTGTACCTCAACTCATGTGTACCTCCAGCCTATGCTCTGTATTCATTGATAACATTAAATAAAAAAACTAAAGACCTCAGTCTTTAACCATCAGTGACCCACCATCCGCAGCCTTATGTGAAACTACTCCAGATTTCCACAACTCGATGCTTGAATGAATACTTCCTAAATTCACTCGTAAATGTCCTAGGTTTAATAATAATATGGATAACCTCAGTATAACTGAATACTTTATCAGGAGAAGTTATTTCCAATAATTGTTGACAAGTTTCAAAATATGTCCTTGTGCCTAATAGAAACCAGCGTGAAAAGTTACTCAAAATCGACAATGCCTTCAATTTGTGGCGGAGAAACCGTCACTGAAAGAAGAGGAAAGCAGCTGGGTGGAGAGTGTGTGTAAATATTGAGCATCTTTACAGATCTCCTAATGCAGCCACACAATGAACCACAATTGCAATTCATTATTCGGAGCTCCATTTTTGAATGGATGGAAGTATTACAGCTGGGAATCGAGACTCAAAAGTTGGATATTAATAGATAACAGTTATCTGAAGCACTGCGATTATTGAAGGACAGCAGTTTAAACACATTGTGCTGATTTATATCTCAGTGACATGATGAACTCAAAGGTTATCTGAAGCATTGTGTTCATTGAAGGAAAGCTATATCCACCCATTGTGCTGAATTATATCTCAGTGACAGGAAGAAATCTAGCATGCTGAATGAGGAAGTTTGATCTAAATAATTAATAACAAGTTCTCCGTCAATCCACTGAAAAGTGGGAATAACACATATATCACAATTCGCCTTTCATCGGTATGGAGGCAGGAAGTACAATTAAACAGCTATAGGTAAGGTATTGGAAAATATTTCATGCTGAAGTTAGCCGTGACGCTTAAAGTTTCCAATGGAAACCTGTAGTTTCAGGGTGAAGCGTGTTCACCTTGGAGCAACAGGAAGCGAACGCTGACACTCAGAACAGTGCATCAGAACTGAGAATGTGATTAAACATACTGAATGAAAATATATTGTGGAAATATTTCTCATTCGGCAGTACAGAAATATATCATACTGTCGAACAATTATGCACAGTATTATTCCCCTGGTGTAAATCCGCTCCCCTGCTCACTTCCCATCAGCTTTTACATTACTTCTTCTCGAGGCAGAGCCCAATTTTATTTGTAACTTTTTATGGACTGTGATTCGAGAATGACACGTGCCAGAGTATTCTGCATTCTCACCAACCTCAGTGTAAATCCAAGAGCTACAGAAAGATCTGGCGTTTAGTTGGCGGCTTTACTGTAAAGAAATGATGTAACGCGCTTCACACTAGCTTAGTCACGTGATTTAACCAGGGGAAAGACTGAGAAACAGGAACACAGTGTAACTTGGACAAAGGAGTCAAGGGAAAGGGAATTGCGTTAAATATGGACAAAATTCTAAATTGTATGTATTATTTTACTCTGTGTGGAAAAAACTTTGGGGGAATTAGAAACAATTATATCACCGGAAGATATTGATATAATATCAGTAACAAAACATGCCTATCAACTGGCCAAGTGAGGAATATAAACATAGCACGTTATATTCTATTGAAGAGGTACGCAATAGAGAAGAATAGGTCGCACTGTGAATGAGGTAAAATCTGCTGTAGAGCGGACTAATTTACACAAAACAATGATTGAAACAGAATCAGTATGTTCAGAGGTCAAAGATAACAAAGGGATTGTTAAATTACTGGGGTAGTAGTAATGGGCCCCAATTATGAAGTAAATCGACAGATCAGGGATGAGTCGGAATAAATTGTTGTTCTGAGAGGTCATAATTACCGAATAATCTATCAGAACAGGGATTAAAAATAGAGTAAAAATAATGGACTTATCAAATGCGAGGGGTTTTCAATCCTCAAGCAATATATTGGAACCTTACTGGAGGGGAGTTAATGTTAGACATAGTTACCAGTAATAATATAGATCAGGGAGATGATTCATTTGTGGGAGAGATCCTTAGAGGTAATGACCATTATATTATAATTGATAAAGTCCATTAGTGAGCGAACACAAAATGGAGAGAGATTGGGGCACTAGATTGGAATGGGCCATGTGTTAGAAAGAGGAAGCCTGTGCTCGGCAAGGTGAGAGGGAAAGAGACATTGGTACTCTGGGTTAAAGATAAGCAATAGGACATTTTGCAGAAGCCTATTGTAAAGTTGCAGGATAAAGATATACAATTGGAAATGAGTACTTTATCGTTCACAATCTTGCAGCTAAGAGATTAGAATCAAAATAAAATTGGAGAATGATCCATATTTAGTCGCCAAGATTAATTAAAAAAAATCTAAGAGTGAATATGTGAAAATAAGAAATATCGTAATAAAAAATGATAAGTAAAGCAAGGAGGGAGTGGGAGGATAGAATTTTGAAACGGTAGAAGAACAGAACCTTATTGTACAAGTGAATCAGTAAAAAATAATTATTCATCATGAGGTGGTAGACTGAGAGGGGAGGATTGTATGTCAGTATAGAACATAGCTATGGGTGCTTAGCGATTTCTACATTCACGTGTTTACAGAGCAGAAGCTTAAAGGGAAGTGGGTGAATCATGCACAGGTTAAAAGTAAGATCAGAACAATTAGATTAAATAAAAGGAAAGTTTCAAATCAGTTATTTAAGCTGGAAGTAGGGCAAAGTAGCGAGAGCCATTGATGAATCCTAGGAGATATGGGGGAAGACATTGCTGTAGTAATCAAATTTCAGTGTCCTATAGAGAGATGATGTCTGCTGTAGAACTGAAGAGTGGCCAATACAATACACGTGTTCTAGGGAGCTAACCCGCAGAATCTGTTAACGGTAGAAAACAGAACCTTATTGTACAAATGTGTCAGTTAAAGGTTATTGTCCTCGGCCTCTTCCATAGTTCCATGGAAGCTCATCGTAAGCTCGAGGAACAGCACCTCATCTTTCGATTAGGCACTTTACAGCCTTCTGGACTCAAGATAGAGTTCAACAATTTCAGATCATAACCTGGCCCCTATCATATATATATTTTTATCCACTCTTTCTGTCCTTCTCTTCCACAAGGCTGCTGCCTTTCATTCTGCCAGCGCAATTTACACTTCATGTGGAGCCAGTCTTTGCTTCTTAACCTGTCCCATTAACATGTCCTTTTGCCTTGAATATCTCTTAATATCTCGTAAACTTTCCGGCCTTCCATTCACAGGCCTTCCCTTTTGTCCTTTCGGGCACTCCCCCATTTCTCAGCCCCAACACTTGCTTAAAAATCGGTTCCATTTACTGCTGTTTTCCAGAACTGACGAAAGGTGATATACCTGAAACGTTAACTCTATTTCTTTCTTCTGACGCTGCCTGACCTGCTGAGTATCTCCAGTATTTTCGGTTTTTAAAGCTGCGGAGGTTAAATCTGTGTCATGGGAATGATCTGAAACTTTAATTCAAGATGAAATCACTACAAATGTAGCTGAAAGTAAAATAATCAGATGCAGCAAACACAGTTTTCAGAAAGTAAGAATATACTTGTCAAAGCGGATAGAATTATTTGCGGATGTGACAGATACAAAATATATGTTTGGCAAAAACGTTAAACAATCATTTTTTACCTGTCTAAAACAATAGAAGACACAAGACTCGTAACAAAAATGGTGGGGAACCATGGGTCTAAATAGGGCGAGGAACGTAACGTAAATAACATAAGTGGAGAAAAAGTACTAGATAAATTAATGGCACTACAAGCCGACAAATACCTTGGACCACACGGTCTACATGTTAGCGTTCTGAAAGAGGTGGCAGACGAGAAAGAAATATAGAAACATAGAATATAGGAGCAGGAATAGGCCATTCGGCCCCTCGAGCCCACTCCGCCATTCAATGAGATCATGGCTGATCATCCAAACACAGTACCCTATCCCAGCCTTCTCCCCATATACCATGATGCCTTTAGCCTCAAGAATTATATCCAACTCCTTCTTTAATATATTTAATGAATTGGCCTCAAATGCCCTGTGTGGAAGAGAATTGCACAGATTCGCCAATCTCTGGGTGAAGAAATTCCTCCTCATCTCGGTCATAAATGGCTTACCCCTTATCTTTGGACTGTGTCTCCTGGTTCTGGAATCCCCTGCCATCGGGAACATCATTCCTGCATTTAGTCTGTCTAGTCCTGTTAAAATTTTATAAGTTAAATTGAGATCCCTCTCATTCTTCTAAACTCTAGCGAATATAAGCCCAATCGACCCAATCTCTTCTCATAAGTCATTCCTGCCATCCCAGGTATCAGTCTGGAGAAACTTCGCTGCACTCTCTCCATGGCAAGAACATCCTTCCTTAGATAAGGCGACCAAAACTGCAGACAATACTCAAGGTGTGGTCTCACCAAGGCCCTGTGCAACTGCAGCAAGTCATCCTTGCTACTGTACTCGAATCCTTTCGCTATGAAGGGCAATATACCATTTGCCTTCTTAACCGCCTGCACCTGCATGCTTACCTTTAGCGATTGGTGCACAAGGACACTCAGGTCTCGTTGCACTTCCCCCTTTCCCAATCTATTGCAATTGAGATAATTATCTGTCTTCCTGTTTTTGCTACTGAAGTGGATAACGTCGCATTTATCCAACATATACTGCATTTGCCATGCATCTTCCCAATCAACCAACCTGTCCAAATCATACTGGAGTTTCTCTGCATCCGCCTCAGAGCATACACGCCCATCCAGCTTTGTGTCGTCTGCAAACTTGGAGATATTACATCTAGTTCCCTCGTCTAGATGATTTCTATACATTGTGAATAGCTGGGGTCCTAGCACCCATCCGTGCGGTACCCCACTAGTCACTGCCTCCCACTCAGAAAATTACCCGTTTATTCCAACACAAGCTTCCAGTCTCCCAACCAGTTCTCTATTCAAGACAGTACCTTACCCACAATCCCATGTGCTTTAATTTTGCAAGCTAATCTCTTATGTGGGTCCTTATCAAAAGCCTTATGAAAGTCCAAACACACCACATCCACTGCTCCTTCCTCATCTATTCTATCAGTTACATCCTCAGAAAATGCCAGTAGATTAGTAAAGCATGATTTTCCTTTTGTAAATCCATGTTGACTTTGACAGAGCCTGTCACTGCTTTCCAAGTGCTTTGCTATTACATCTTTTATAATGGACTCCAGCATTTTCCCCACTACCGATGTCAGGCTTATCAGTCTATCATTCCCCGTTTTCTCTCTACCACCCTTTTTAAATTGTGGTGTTAAATTAGCTACCCTCTAATCGATGGGAACTGGTCCAGAGTTTATGGAATTTCAGCAATGCATCTACTATTTCTAGGGCCACTTCCTTAAGTAACCTAGCATGTGGATTATCAGGCCGTGGGGATTTATCAGCCTTCAATCCCGTCAATTTCCCTAACACCATTTCCCTACAAATACTGATTTCGCTCAATTCCTCCTTCTCATTCGAACCTATGTTGCCCGACATCTCTGGGAGGTTATTTGTTCCCTCCTTTTTGAAGCCAGAACCAAAATATGTATTTCATTCTTATGCCATATCTTTGTGCTCCATTATAAATTCCCCTTAATCTGACTGCAAGTGACCTATGCTTGACTTCACCAGTCTTTTTCTAGATAGTGGAGGCTTTGGTTTTGATCTTCCAAAATTCCCCAGATTCTAGAATGGTCCCAGCGGATTGGGAGGTCGGAAATGAAACACCACTATTAGATAAAGGAAGAAGAGTAATAAGAGAGAAATACAAACCAGTTAGCCTGACATCAGTCGTCGGGAAAATGCTGGAATCCATCGTTAAGGAGGCTGTATCATGGCGCTTAGAAAATCAAAACATGATTAGTCAGAGTCAACATAGTTTTATGAAAGGGAATCCGAGCTTGAGAAATGTATTAAACATTTATGAGGTGGTAACAAGCAGGGTAGAGAAAGTGGAACCAGGGAATGTAGTACATATGGATTTCCAAAAGGTATTCGATAAGGTGCCATATAAAAGTTTATTACACAAGATTAGGGCTCATGGGGTTTGGGGTCATTACAGTAGCATGGGTACATGATTGCTTAACAGACAGAAAACAGAGAGTAGGGATTAAACGGATTTTTTCAGTTTAGCAGGCTGCAACTAGTGGTGAGCCGCTGGGGTCATTGTTGGCGCCTCTGCTACTTACAATATATATTGTTGACGTGGACGAAGGGACCGAGTGTATTGTATCTAAGTTTGCTTATGATACAAAGCTAGTTGGGGCAGTAAGCTGTGAGCAGAACATTAATGTCTGCAAAGGGATATAGATAGACTAAGTGAGTTGGCAGTAAGGTGGCAGATGGAATATAATGCATTGCAATGTGAGGTTATTCACTTTGGCAGGAAGAATAGAAAAACAGAATGTTTTTTAAATGGTGAGAAACTTTCAAATGTTGGTGCTCAGGGAGAATTATGTGTCCTCGTGCAAGAAACACAGAAATCTCGCATGGACGTACAGCAAGCAATAAGGAATGCAAACGGCATGTTGGCCTTCATTGAAAGGAGATTTAAGTATAATAGTAAGTAAGTCTTGTTACAATTGTACAGGGCATTGCTGAGATCAAAGCTGGAGTGCTCTGCACAGTTCTGACCTCCTTATCTAAGGAAGGTTACACCTGCCTTGGAAGGGAAATAGAGGCCAACTATTAAAATTAAAATGGGTAGATATTTGTGGAGATAGAGATAACGGTAAGAGAAGGGGATTTCCAAAAGGATGATATTTAATGCAGAGATGTGTAAAGTGATGCATTTGGGAGGAATAAGGAGGGTAGGCAGTATTACCTAAATTATTAAATTGCACATGTGAAGCTGAATCAGGGCCATGGCGGTTGACATAGACAATTATGTGAAGGGGTTAATTGGAGCTTAAGGTGTATAAACTGGGCACAACGTGCATCTGCTGCACTACTTTTTGAAGGGAATTATTCTCCGCCCACTGTGCAGATCTGAATGTCAGTGATACGGCAACTGAAGCATACTGAAGGAGGAAATGGACTCTATATAATTAGAACCGAATGGTGTTTGAACTCAGTTGACACTGGTGCTTATACCAAAATTTCAACCCTGTCACAAATATCACTCTGATGAGTAATCTGGATGGAAGAAGGAAGGAAAATTAAATACCGATAAGTAAAGCATGTAAAATATATCAGGCTTAATTGAAAAGTGAGAGCAAATGCTTGCAAAGGAAGCCTGTGGTTTCAGATCAGAAGCGCTTCACCTCGTCCAAAGAGGAAATTAACCCCTGACAGCAAGAACAGTGCAGGAGAAAAAAGAATGTGCTCAAACAAATTGAATGAAAATATAAACTGGCAATCTTTCTGATACGCTTTCAACCTTATAAAACACCCACATATTAGACGCAGTAGCACAGAGTTTCTTCATATATACATTTATTAATATAATTAAATTTTAGTTACTTCAAATACAGAAAGATATTTAATATTACTGATCATCACCTAAGCTATCAATAAATGGTCTTATTCGATTCTGCCCCCTGGTTCTGCATTCCACAAATATCTTCTTCTTCTTAGGCAGTCCGTCAGAACCGAGGATGACTGGCTTCCACATTAAAAATGAGTTCGCTGGTGACTAATGAGCCCAATGCGTGACCTACCGTCTCTGAAACAGATGGGGCAGACGGTGGTTGAAGGGGTGGGTGAGGTGAGAGCTTGGGTTGAAGTGCGCTCCTTGCTCTGCCTGCGCTTGGCTTCCGCTTGCTCCCGGCGATGAGACTTAAGGTGTTCGGCACCTTGCCGGATGCTTCTCCTCCACTTTGTGCGGTCTAGGGCCAGGGGTTCCCATGTGTCGGTGGGGATGTTACACTTTATCAAGCAGGCTTTGCGGGTGTCCTTGAAGCATTTCCTCTGCCTACCTGGGGCTCTCTTGCCATGCCAGAGCTCCGAGTAGAGCGCTTATTTTGGGAGTCTCATACCGGGCATGCTGACAATGTGACCCGTCCATCAGAGCTGATTGAGCGTGGTCAGAGCTTCGCTGCTGGGGATGTAAAGAATTTAAGAGACACTTCATCACTCAGTGAATGGTCAAAAAATGAAACATGGTAGCACATTGAGTAGTTATCGATAATAACAGAAGCATTTAACGTGAACCTAGTTGGGAACATGCGGGAGATAGGAATAGGGGGATATGCTGAAAGTGTCAGCTGAATTAGAATTGAAATAGAGTGGGGGAGGCTGGTGTGGAGTATAAACAACGGCATAGACCTGTTGGGGTCGAATGGCCTTGTCTCTGTGCTGTAAGTTCCATATAATTCTATTTAATTTCAGGCTGAAGTTCACAGTGACAGCAAATGATGTAAAGGGAAGCCTGTGTTTTCAGCTCAGACGCACATCAGCTCAGAGAGAGAGTAATTTAACCCCTGACAGTAAGAGCAGCTCATCAGAACCAAGAATGTGTATTAACACAGTGAAATAAATACCTTGTGGTAATTTTCTCATACACTTTCAACCGAATAATTAATAAATTATTGGATCAAACACCACCATGTGTGGTGCAGTATCAGGCTGAAACTCCATACTGTCATTTATTAATACAATTCAATTCAAATTATGAAAATTCAAAACGTTATTGCATATTCCACTATTATCTACTAAACTATGAAAAGGCGATGATGTTAGGGAGACCACACGAGCAGAATGGGATCAATCGGATGATACTCTTTGCCACAATGCAGTTTTCCAAGAGAATGACAGTAACTGAAGAAACTGATGATGCATAACTTCAGCTGGTTTCAGCTCTGAAAGGAAGTTAGATGGTCAGCAGTCATAGAGAGTCACAGAGAGTTATACAGTATAGAAAGAGGCCTTTCAGCCCATCGTGTCTGCGCCGGCCATCAAGCCCTGTGTATTCTCATCCCATTTTCCAGCACTTGGTCTGTAGCCTTGTATGCTATGGCGTTTCAAGTGCTCATCTAAAAGCTTCTTGAATGTTTTGAGGGTTCCTGCCTCTGCCACACTTACAGGCAGTGAGTTCCACATTCCAACCACAGTCTGGGTGAAAAGGTTTTGCCTCAAACCCCTCTAAACCTACTGCCCCTTACCTTGAAACTATTCCCCCTGGTTATTGACCCTTCGAGTTAGGGGAAAAGTCCCTTTCTATCTACCCTATCTATGCCCCCCATTTTTTTGTGTACCTCAATCAAGTCCCCCCTCAGCCTTCACTGCTCGAAGGAAAGCAACCCCAGCCTGTCCAATATCTCTCAATAGCTGCAGCACTGCAACCCAGGTAATATCCTGGCGAATCTCCTCTTCACCCTCTCCAATGCAATCACATCTTTACTCTAGTGTGGCGACCAGAACTGCACACAATATTCCAGTTGTGGCCTAACTAGCGTTTTGTACAGCTCCAACATAACCTCCCTGCTCTTATATTCTATGCCTCGGCTAATGAAGGCAACTATCCCATATACCATGTTAAGCACGTTATCTACCTGTCCTGCTGCCTTCAGGGCTCTATGTACATGCACACCAAGGTCCCACTGATCCTCTTTTATTCCTAGGGTCCTACCATTCATTGTGTTCTCCCTTGCCTTGTTAGTCCTCCCAAAAATGCAACACCTCCCACTTTTCAGTTTTAAATTCCATTTGCCACTGTTCTACCCATCTAACCAACCCGTCTATATCGTCCTGTAGCCTAAGGCTTCCCTCCTCGCTATTTACCACTCCACCAATTTTCGTGTCATCTGCGAACTTACTGGTCCCTCCAGTGCACCACTGGACACAGGCTTCCAGTCACTTAAACAACGTTCGACCCTCACCCTCTGCCGCCTGCCACTAAGCCAATTTTAGATCCAACGTGCCAAATTGCCCTGGATCCCATGGGCTCTTATCTTCTTGACCATTCTCCCATGTGGGATTTTTTCAAAACCCTTACTGAAGTCCATGTAGACTACATCAAATGCACTAACCTCATCCAAACACCTCCTCACCGCTCGAAAAATTCATTCAAATTGATTGCACATGATCTCCCCCTGAAAAAGCCCCGCTGACTATCCGTGCTTAATCCTTGCTTCACCAAGTGGAGACTATTTCTGTCCCTCAGAGTTGTTTCCAATAATTTCCCGAACACTGATGTTAGACTCACTGGCCTATAATTCCCTAATTTATTCCCTCTAACCTTCTTGAATAATGGTACTACGTTAGTTGGTTTCCAGTCCTCTGTCACCTCCCCTGTGGCCAGAGAGATTCTGAAAATTTGTTTCAGACAACCTGCCATCTCCTCCCTTGCCTCACACAGCAGCCTGGCATACATCCAGTCAGGGCCTGGGGACTTTTGCACTTTTAGCCTGCTAAAAGCGCTAATACCTCCTCTCTCTCAATACTAATTTGATCAAGTAATTCACAATCCCCCTGCCTGATTTCTATGCCTACTTCATCCGTTCCATAGTGAACACAGATGCAAACTATTCATTTAAAACCTCACCTGCATTTTTCGGTTCTAAACATAGATTGCCACTTTGGTCCCTACAGAGACTGCATACTGCGAATAATGTCAAGGTAAAGGTGGTGATTGTCATTTGCAAACTAAACAGCAGAAGAACATGTGTGGGATAGGAGATATATTGTGGGAATAGTCAGAATCAGAGCTTGGAGATGACGGAGGCACAAAGGAGTGTAAACGTTGTGACAAGTGGAATTATGGGATGTAGCAGAGGCAACTGAACGGATGGTCCGAATCATAGTGACTTCGGCTATGTAGAGAGGCTAGAGAATTAGGATTCTTCTCCTTAGAGCACAGAGATTTCAGGGGAGTTTCACCAGTTGTGTACATGGGATGCGTGGCTTCAGTTCTGTGGAGACACTAGGGAATGTGGGATTCTTCCCCTTAGAGCAGAGAGTTCTAAGTGGAGATTTACCAGTGTGGTAACAGGGAAAGGGACTGAAGTGAGATGAGAGAGCCTGGGGCAGTTCGGGTGCAATCTGCGTGGAACAAGCACTGATAAGCGAAGAATATGACCATGTTTGAGGCAGAAGTTTAAAGTGACAGAAAATCCTTACGACAGAAACCTGTGGTGTCTGCTCAGAAGCGTGTTATCTCGGGCTATGAGGAATTTAACCCCTGACTGTAAGATCAGGGCGTCAGAATACAGACTGATGCTAAACATATTCAATGAAAATGCTGCGTAGCAATCTGTGATATTGTTTAAGTGTATAATTAGTTACTGCTTTGAATACCATCACAGATAGAATAATAAAATTATAGAACTTTAGAGCAGAGAATGAGGCCTCTGAGGCTCTTTCAAATACCCTCTCATATGTTTCTTCCACGGAGCCCTGAAAGTTGCTTTCTGTGCAAGCATTTACCCAATTCACTTTGGACATTTAAATTTGGAGTGCAGTAATGGATTGAGTCTTAGACATTCATTTATTAATAAAATTTACCTCAAGTCTCTTAAAATACATGAGTGATAATATTCTACCTAGAATCTCCTAAACTATAAATTAAGGGCTGTGTACACAAACACAACGTGAGAAACAGGAGGATACAAACTGCCTCTTAGTCTTGTATTGTGCTACAGATGTAATTGTCCATTGAAATCAATGTAGATTGTTTCAGAGTTGAAAGAATTAAGTGAGTAAACTGTTCCGAAACTACAAATTTAAACCCCCTTTGCAAGAAAATGAAATCCTGTTGTTTTATATTTCTTTTATCTAAAATCAAGTCTTCTTGGAGCACGGTTGGAAATGTAGTAAACTTGACATTGTAGTAAGCAGTGTGGTGGATAGCAATAGCCTTCAGGAGGGCAGAGACAGGCTGGTGAAATGGGCAGACACATGGCAGATGACATTTAATGCAGAGAAATGTGATGTGATGATCTTTGGGAACATGAATGAGAAAATACAATATAAAGGAAATGATCAAATGTTACATGGCATTCAGGATCAGAGTGCCTGTAAAGAAGAGAACTTGGTCAATATGTTCAACGAAAACTTTAAAGTCTGTGTCCTTAAAAGTAGAAACATAAAGTAAAAACGGAAGAAGGTTATGCTAAACCGCCATGTATCACTGGTTCGGTCTCAGTGGAAGCATTGTGCCCCATTCTGGGCACCACATATTAAGAAGCATGTCACGACCTTGTAGAGGCTGCGAGGAAATTTACCAAAATGGTAGCAGGGATGAGGATACTCAGTTGTGTAGAATAACTAGAGAAGCTGGTATGGTCTCCTTATGGCAGAGAGGTATAAGGGAAGGTTTACATCACTGGTTCCAGTGATGGTGAACTTCAGTTATGTGGAGAGACTGGAGAATCTGTGGTTGTTCCCCTTGGTACAAACCAAACATGTGCCCATAAGGAGGAAAGATGGGGTTTCCGTAACTGGATTGCCGGATGAGAAAGGAATAGAGGTTAAAATAAACAGAGACGGGAATTTATGACAGATGTCAAGTGCAGAACATCACGTAGAGTCCAAGTTTGCAGGCGGCAATTGAAAAAGATATAAGAATGGCAAAGAGAGATTTTGAAAACAAATTAGTTGATAACATGAAAGCGAAAGCAAAAATTGATTTGTGTGGAGTCAGAGAGCATGATAGAGGTACTGAATGAGGATTTTAGATCTGTCTTCACAAAAGAAGAGGCTGAAATTAATGTTTCCGTACAGGAGGGGTTTATATATATCGGATAGGTTAAAATAGATAGAAAGGAGCTTGCTAATAGGTTGGAATCACTCAAAGGTAACAAGTCACCTGGTCCATATGGGATGCATCGTACTTTGCTGAGAGAATCCATGGTGGCAATTGCCGAAGCTTTGACCACAGTCTTCCAATCCTCCATGGAAATGCGAGTGTTGCCAGAGGACTGAAGGATTGCAAATGTCACTGAATGTTCAAAAACGGGGAGAGAGATAAACCTGATAACTACAGGCTAATCAGTCTACCTTCGGCAGTGGGAAAACTCCTGGAAACCACAGTCATTGAGAAAATTATTTGGTTTAATAAGGGTAGCCAGCTGTCACTTAATGAAATATATTTTTCAAGTATAATCGCGTTTGACTGACCTGATTGAGTTCTTCGATGAAGTAGCAATGAGGATTGATGAAGGTAGTGAACTAGATGTTGTATATCTGGAATTTAAATAATGTATCACATTGCAAACTCACTCGAAAAGTAGAAGCACATGGTATTAAAGGGACGGTGGTGAATTGTATTCTTAAATGGCTAAGGGATAAGAGGCAGTGAATAGTCGTGAACAGATGTTGTTCTGACCATGTGCAGGTACATCCAAGGGGTCGGTGATTTTCCTGTTATATATAAATGACGTAGACTTCTGCATAAGGGATAACATTTAGAATATTGTGTTTGATTCTAAACTTTGTAAGCTTCAGCAGGATAGCAGCAGACTTCAGGAGGTTACACTCAGAGTGGTGAAATGGGCAGAAATATGTCAGGTGCAATCTACTGCGGCTAATTGTGCAGTGAAGCACTTTGGGAGAAAAACCATGGATAGGCAGTATAAATTAAATGGCACTAATGTTAGGTGGTGAAAGAGAAGACAGAACCTGGAGTACATGCTCACAAATCATTGAAAGTGACAGGTCAAATTGATAAGGCAGTAAAACACGTGTATGGGATAACTGGCTTCTAAAAATGAGGCACTGAATACAAGAACAAGGAAGTCATGCTAAACATATACAAATCACAGGTTACAGCTCAGTTGGAGCAGCACCTGAAAGGGTGGTGGAATCAGCTTCCATGGGAAATTTCATGAGGTCAATGAACATGTACTTGAAGAGCACTAATTTTCATGATTATGGGTTAAAAGATCGAGGATTGGACTAAATTGGACAGATCTCTCAAAGACCCGACACAGACACGATATGCGGAAGGGCCTCCTTCTGCAATGTAAGATTCCAAGATTCTAACTGAATAAGGTCTATTCAGAAGACCGTTTGTGAACAATTATAATAATTCATGGCTAGGAGCAAGATCGGCCTTTGGGCTTAAAGGAAAAATAAACGTTAAATGATGTGCAGGTAAAAAAGCGGTCCATTTTGTGACTGGGTGAAACCAGCACTGAAACACAAAGGGAAGCAACAGGGCAGTGGGTGTTCGAAAACACTGAGCATCTTTACAGAGCCCCACATGCGACCATACCACATAACATTTTGGCAAGTCTAGCTTGGAAGGTTCTTTATGGAATGGTTGGAGGCATTAACGGTGGGAATTGAGATTGAAAAACATTAAGTTTAAGATCAAATTCTGTGCACAAACGGCAGCTGCAGCACTGTATTTGTTGAAGAACATTAGACTCCGCCCACTGTGCAGATCTATATCTCAGTGAGGTGCTCAGCTCCTGCACATTGAATGTGGAAGTGGAGTTAAAATAAATTCCTAGACCTGAACGCTGCCTGAAATATTCATCAGAATGATTTACTTGTACAGACAGTACACACACGCTCACAGATATCAAAAAGTACCTTAAATTGAGATGCAAGATCGAAAAGAGAACGAAAAATAAGTAAACAAAGGGGAAATGATCAATACAGAAGAGAACAGGAGCAGCAGTTAGGTATGAAAACTGATGGCTGCGGTTTCAACTCGAAGGAGCTTTTGTTTAAAGAAAGAGGAACTAATCTGCTCACAGAAATAATAGTTTCTTAGGACCAACGGCAGAGCTAAAAATATATTTACTGGAGTATCCACTGTGTTAATATGTTTCTCCTCCTTCTCTCTCCAACGCTCCTGAACCATAGAATCATAGAAGTGTACGACACAGGAGGCCATTCGGCCCATCGTATCTGTGTCGGCTGGAAAGGATTTTCCTTTGTCCACTGGACACCTTTCTGTTCTGTTCCACAAATTACCATGTGTTACCGAATCGACAGAAGAACTTTTAGTTCAACTGAACACCTTTGTGAAACCTCAAATCTCATTAGCTGATATTTTGCTTTATCAGACATAAACTTAACCGCCTCAGTTCAATTAGTCTAATCTTTCCCCTTTCCTTTGTGAAGGAGGCGACTCACTCTGGAATACGGTTGTAAGGGCGTGGCTTTTCTGTTTTGCCCTCGCCTATAGTGGACAATTTCCATGTCTGAGCCCAGACGCTGTGTGTCCATGAACGGTTGATTACAGAAGGTGTAAACATCAGTGTCCTCAGTGGATATCCACTAATCAACGCTGTACAACGGGGCCACGAGTTAAAGATCAGCAGCGAGCACTCTCTCTACTTCTATGTACGCACTGAACCCACCACCTCTCCCGAAAATCGATACCACTTGCAATCTTTCAATGTTACACATGGAGAATTCAGCACCAGCATGGAACCGCTCCGAAAGGTTCCCAATCTAAAGTGGTCCACACCAAACTAGGAGCTGCTTTAAGCCACTGAGCTACCGGAGATCGGAGACCACCGGACTCAGTCCCAGTTTCCCACTTATATTTGCCCATTCATTTATCTCACAGACCCGGAATCCAGTAATTTAGGTATAAAATTGTTCACGACTCACCAAATAGCATTAACATGGCGGCTCTCTCCATGTTCTAGTGTTCCCTGCGTTGAGACTTGAGAGCTGTAAGAAAAGCAACTGAGTCTCTTGCTCCACTTCGCAGAAGATCATTCCCGGAAGCGTGGAGGCAATGAGAGCAGAAAGAGAGGCTGGGAGGAATTGAGGTGGTCCCCAAAATTAAAGCAACAACACTGAGTTATTTTTACATGCTGGAACGCAATATGGTTTGGAATGTTGAAAAGTCCAACGTGACAACGTTGGATTATTAGACACTAATCACTGGCAACACAAATCAGGAGGGTTGAGAAATGGGTCTCCAAATCTCTACTGCCCGTTTTCCACCCGGCGGTGTGACAATTCACCCCATACTGTATACTATCATTCTCTTCCCTGAAGGAGATTAATTATCCAGTTGACTTTTTACGACCTCCCGCTTGTTTCATGGTCATTTTCCTGCCACCAGCCCATCAATTGCCCTAATTCAAGATTCAGTTTCCTAACCTGTTAAAGTGAGGTTATGAATTCATTCACCTCTGGGCAGCTGGCTGTCTGGGATTGACATTACAGAATACACACATGTTTGCCTCGAAAATCATAGAATCGTAGAATTATAGAAACAAATACAAACCTAAGGAGACCATTCGGCCCAACGTGTCCGTGCTAACCAGCCTAATCACACCTACTACCACTAGTTCCGTAGCCCTGTAGGTTATGGCTCTTCAAGTGCATAATCAAGTGCTTTTTAAATGTGATGAGGGTTTCTCACTCTACCAACCTTTCAGGCAGTGAGTTCCAACTTCGCACCACCCTCTGGGTGGAAAACGTTTTCCTCAGCACCCTCTTATTCTTTTACCAACTCCTTGAAATGTATGCCCCCTGGGTCTTGTCCCCTCTACTAACTGAAAGAGCTCAATCCCATCCACACTATCTAGGCTGCTCATAATATTGTACATCTCAAACAAACCTCCCCTGAGCCTCCTCTGTTTTAAGGGAAACAACCCCAGCCTATTCAATCTTTCCTCATAGCTATTTTTTTCCAGTCAACGCAACATCCTCGTAAAACTCCGCTGCACAGACTCTAGTGTAGTCACATTCTTCCTGTAATAGGGTGACCAGAACTGCACGCAGTATCAAGCTGTGGCCGAATGAGTATTGTATACAGTACTAGCACAACTTTCCTGCTCTTATATTCTATGCATCGGCTAATAGAGGAAAACATTCAATAAGACTTTTTAACTACTTTTTCAACGTGTCCTACTGCCTTTCAGGATCTGTGTACATATACGCCAAGCTCGCTCTGTTCCTCCACACCTCTCTGTATCCTTCCATTACTTGCCTATTCCCTTGCCTTGTTGCCCATCCGCAAATGCATTGCCTCACACTTTTCCGGACTCAATTCCATTTGCCACCTTTCTGCCTAACTGACCAGTTTGTCGATATCTTCCTGCAGTCTAAAGCTTTCCTCCTCACGGTCAACCACACAGCCAATTTCTGTGTCATCTGCAAATTTCTTTATCCAGCCCACTTTAGTTCTAACTAAATCATTAATATATACCACAAAAATAAGGGACCGAGCAATGAGCCCTGTGGAACACCACTAGAAACAGCTTACCAGTCGCACAAACACCCCTCAACGATTACGCTTTGCTTCCTGCCACTCACCCAATATTGAATCTAATTTGCCACTCTCCCTTGGATCCCGTGGGCTTTTTATTTTTGGATCAGCCTGCCAACCGGGATCTTGTGAAAAGTCTTGCTATAAGCCATCTGGACAACATGAAACGCACTGCCCTCACAGAGCCTCCATGTTACCTCCTCATAGAATTCAATCTGGTAATTCGGACACGATCTTCCCTTAAAAAAACCATGCTGACTGTTCTTGATTAATCTGTGTCTTTCTAAATGAAGGTTTATACTGTCCTTCAGAATTGATTCCAGTAATTTGCCCACCACCACGGTTAAACTAACTGGCCTGTAATTGCATGTTTTATCCCTTCCTCCCTTTTTAAATAATGGTACAAAGTTAGCCGTTCTTTTATTCTGTGGCACTATTCCTGCAGCCAGGTAGGATTGTGAAATTATGGTCAAAGCCACCGCAATTTCCTCACTTGCTTCTTTTAATAGCCTCTGATATATTTCATCTGGACCTGGCGACTTATCTAATACCAACGACGCTCAACCCCTTAATACAAGGCTGCTCAACACTTTAATGTCTCCTCCGCCTCCACACATAGATCACCACTTTGTTCCCGGATAGGCCCGACTATCTTTCCAATTATCCTTTAAGTTTTATGTAATTATAAAAGATCTTTGTGTATTCTTTGATTCTACCAGTATTATTTCATGCCCACTTCTGCTTTCCTAATTTCCTTCTTAATTTCACCCTATATTTTCTAAATTCTTCTTGGCTTTCTGCAGATTTGAACTTAGGGTATCTGCTATAGGCTTCCCTTTTTTTGCCTTACCTTACCCTGTATGCACCTTGTCATCTAGGGGGCTCTAATTTGGGCAGTTCCTTCGGGGAACATGTTTACCCTAAACTCCATTTATCTCCCTCTTGAATGCCATCACCGGTCTGACACTGATTTACCATCAAGTAACTGTTTCTAGTCTACTTTTGCTAAATCACTTCTCAGCCTAGTAAAATTGGCCTTAGAACATAAGAAATAGGAGCAGGAGTATCCACACGGCCCCTCGGGCCTGCTCCACCATTCAAGAGGATCATGGCTGATCGGAATCTAGACTCACATCCGCTTCCCTGCCCTCTCCCCATAACCCCCAATTCCCTAATCTGCTAGGAAAATGTCTATCTCCATTTTAAATGTATTTAATGTTGCAGCTTCCACAGCTCTCTGGGGTAGCAAATTCCATAGATTTACTACCCTCTAAGTGAAGAATTTTCTCCTCATCTCAGTTTTGAAAGGGCAGCCCCTTATTCAAGGATTAGTTCTAAACTCATCCTTCAGTGGAAACATCCTCACCGCATCCACCCGATCAAGCCCCCTCACAATCTTTTATGTTTTGATAAGATCGCCTCTCATTCTTCTGAACTCCAATGTGTAGAGTCCCAACCTACTCAACCTTTCCTCATATGTCAACCCCCTCATCTCCGGAATCAACCGAGTGAACCTTCTCTGAACTGCCTCGAGAGCAAGTATATCTTTTCTTCAATATGGAAACCAAAACTGCACTTTAACTTAGAAGCCTTTCCCCATGTTTTTTATTTGTCCTTATCCGTAATTATGCAAAAACTAAATGAATTATGATCACCATTACAAAAATGCTCTCCACCTAATAATCCTTCCACCTGGCCAGCTATTTTCACTAAAACTAAATCGAGAACTGCGCCCCCTCCTTTTGTGTTTGCTACGTATTGGCTAAAATGGTTCTCTAGAATACCATTTAGGAAGTCTGTGCCTTCTATACGTTTTACACTGGTAGTATCCCATTTAATATTGGTGTAATTGAAATCCCCCACTATTATTGCCTAATATTTTTGCACTTGTCAGAAAGTTGCATACAAATTTGCTCTGTTAACTCCATCGGACTCTTTGGCGTTCTATAGCATACACCCAGCAGTCTGATTGACCCTTGTTTGTTAGTTAGTTCAACCGATGTGGCATCATTTGATGATCTTCCCAAAATATCACAACTCCACACAACTGAAATTGACTCTTTAATCAATATGGCACCCACCGTTGATGTTCTCACTGCCTCTCTATCTCGCTTGAAAATCCTGCGACCAGTATGCCATTACTACCCATCTTTCTGCCATGCGTCAGTAATGGCTTTCTTATTATACACCCACCTGTCTATTTGTGCCAAGAGCTCATCTCCTTTATTTCCTAGACTCCTTTCCTTGAAGTATATAACATTCAGCCTTGCCAAACTGCCTTGTTGTCTATTTGCTAGCCCTTGTTTCCTCTGCTTTCCCAACTCGCTAAACTAATTTTCTACCGCAATTTCCAGCTTTGCTTCTCTCCCTTCTGAAAATAATCTCAGGTTCCCATCGCCCTGCCGAGCTAGTTCAAACCCTCCCCAACAGCACGAGCAAACCAGGACACACCCCCCACCCCCGACCCGCCCCCATTCCCTCGCGAAAATATTTGAAGCGGCTCTGTTGAGGTGTCAACCGTCCGGCTCGTACAGGTTCGACTAGCACCAGAAACGGTCTTATAATCATAGAGTTATGCAGCACAGAAAGTGGCCCATCGGACAATGGTGTCCGCGTCGGCCATCAAGCCCCATCTGTTCTAATCCCATTCCCAGCACTTGGCCCGTAGCCTTGTATGCTATGGCGTTTCAAGTGCCCACTTAAATGCTGCTTCATGAATCTTGTGAGGGTTCCTGCCTCTACCACCCTTTCAGGCAATGAGTTCCAGATTCCAACCACGCTCTGGGAGAAAAAGCATTTCCTCAAATCCCCTCTAAACCTCCTGCCCCTTACATTGAATCTAAACCCCCTGGATATTGACCCCTCTACTAGGGGAAAAGTTCCTTTCTATCTACCCAATCTATGCCATTCATAATTTTATACACCTCAATCAGGTACCGCATCAGCCTTCCCTGCTCTAAGGAAATCAACCCCAGCCTCTCCAGTCTCTCTTCATAGCAGCAGCACCTCAGCCCATGTAACATCCTGGTGAATCTCCACTGCACCCTCTCCAATGCAATCACATCCTTCCCAAAGTGCAGTGACCATAACTGCACACAGTATTCCAGCTGTGGCCTAACCAACGTTTTATAAAGCTCCATCATAACTTCACTTATATTCGATGCCTCGAGTAATGAAGGCAAGTATCCTACATGAATTTTAAAAATCTTATCAAAATGTCCTGCTTCCTTTCGGTATCAATGTACATGCAGACCAAGATCTCTCTGATCCTCTATCCTTCCTAGGGTCCTACCATTCACTGTGTATTCCGTTGCCTTGTTAGTCCTCCCTAAATGCATCACTTCACACTTTAAAGGGTTAAATTCCATTTGCCTCTCTTCTTCCCATCTAAGCAAACCTTCAATAACGTCCTGTAGCCTCAGGCTTCTCTCCTCGCTATTTACCACTCCCCCAATATTCGTGTCATCTGCGAACTTAATGATCATACCTGCTAAATAGAAATATAAAAGGTAGGAGCAGGAGTAGGCCATTCGACCCCTCGACACTTCTCCGCCATTCAATACGATCAGGGCTGATCTTTCAAATTCAGTACACTGTCCCTGCTTTCTCCCCATATCCCTTGCTCCCTTTAGCCTCAAGAAATATATCCAAATCCTTCTTGAATATATTTAATGAATTGGCCCCTATTGACTTCTGCTGTAGATCATTCCACAGGTTCACCAGTCTCTGGGTGAAGAAATTCCTTCGCATCTCTGTCCTAAATGGCTTACCTATTATCCTTAGATTGTGACCCCTGGATCTTGACTACCTGTCCATCGGGAACATCCATTCTGCATGTAATTTGTCTAGTCCTGTTAGAATTTCATAATTTTCAATGAGATCGCCTCTCATTCTTCCATAGTCCAGCGAGTACAAACCCAATCGACCCAATCTCTCCTCATACTTCATTCTTGCCATCCCAGCTATCAGCCTGGAGAATCTTCACTGCACTCCTTCCATGGCAAGAACATCCTTCCTCAGATTAGGCGAACAAACCGCACACAATACTCAAGATGTGATCTCACCAAGGCCCAGTACAACTGCAGCAAGACATCCTTGTTCCTGTACTCAAAACCTTCTCGCTATGAAGGCCCACATACCATTTGCCTTCTTACCCGCCTGCTGCACCTGCATGCTTCCCTTCAGCGACTGGTGCACAAGGACGCCCAGGTCTCGTTGCACTTGCCTTCTCCCAATCTATTGCCATTCAGATAATAATATGCTTTCTTGTTTTTGACACCATCGTGGGTAACCTCGCATTTATCCACGTTATATTGCATCTGCCATGCTTCTGCCCAATCAACCAACCTGTCCAAACCATACTGGAGTTTCGCAGCATCATCCTCATAGCACACACGCCCACCCATCTTTGTGTCATCTGCAAACATGGAGATATTACATCTAGTTCCATCGTCCAGGTCATTAACATATATTGCGAATAGCTGGGGTCCAAGGACAGATCCGTTCAATACCCCACTAATCACTGCCTGCAACTCGGAAAAAGAGCCATTTATTCCAGCTCTTTGCTTTCTGTCTGCCAACCAGTTCTCTATCCAAGTCAATACCTTGCCCCCAATTCCATGTGCTTTAAATTTACACGCTAATCTCTTATGCAGGACCTTATCAAAAGCCTATTGAAATTCCACTTTCACCACATCCACTGGTTCTCCCTTGTCTATTTTACCAGTTACATCCTCAAAAATTCCAGTAGATTAGTCAAGCACGATTTAACTTTTGTAAATCCATGTTGACTTTGTCCGAAACAGTCACTGTTTTCCAAGTGCTCTGCTATTACATCATTTATATTGGACTCTATCATTTTCCCCACTACCGATGTCAGGCTTACCAGTCTGTAATTCCCCGTTTTCTCTCTACCACACTTTTTGAACAGTGGGTTAACATTAGCTACTCTCCAATCCATGGGTAATGTTCCAGAATCTATTGAATTTTGGAAGCTGACCAGCAATGCATCTACTATTTCTAGGGCCACATCCTCAAATACCCTAGGATGTCGATTATCAGGCCCTGGGGATTTATCGGCCTTCAATCTTGTCAATTTCTCTAACACCATTTCCCTACAAATACTGATTTCTATCATTTCCTTCCTTTCATTAGACCCTATGCTCCGTGACATCTCTAGGAGGTTATTTGTGTCCTCCTTTGTGAAGATAGAACAAAGTATGTATTTAACTGGCCCGCCATTTTTTTGTTCTCCATTATAAATTCCCCTGATTCTGAATGCAAGGGACCTACGCTTGACTTCACCAAACTTTTTCTCCTCACATATCTACAACAGCTTTTACAGTCAGTTTTAATGTTCGCTGCAACCTAACTCTCACACTCTATTTCCCCCCTCTTAATTAATCCCTTCCCCTCCTTTGTTGAAACCTAAGTTGCTCCCAATCCTCAGGTTTACTGCTTTTTCTGGCTACTTTTTCTGCCCTCTCCTTGGTTCTTATGCTATCTCTAATTTCCCTTGTTCACCACGGTTGAATCACCTTTTTTGTTTTATTTTTATGCCAAACTGGGATTAACAAATTCTGTAGTTCATCCATGCGATCTTTGAATGTTTGCCATTGCCGATCCACCGTCAACCATTTGAGTGACATTCCCCAATCAATCCTACCCAACGCGCACCTCATACCATCTTAGTTTCCTTTATTTAAATTCAGGACCCTGGTCTCTGAGGCAACAACTTCACTCTCCATCTTAATGAAGAATTATACATTCATATCTAAATCATTAATGTACACTACAAACAGCAAAGGACCCAGCACCGATCCCTGCGGTATAGCACTGGACACATTCTTCCAGTCACTAATACAACCTTCGACCATTACAATTTGCCTCCTGCCACTAATCCAATTTTGGATCCAATGTGCCTAATTGCCCTGGATCCCATGGGCTCTTACCTTCTTGACCAGTCTCCCATGCGAGACTTTATCAAAAGCCTTACTGAAGTCCATGTAGACTACATCCACTGCACTACCCTCATCCATGCATCTAGTCAACCCCACGAAAAATTCAATCAAATTGGTTAGACATGATCTCCCACTGACAAAGCCATGCTGGCTATACTTGATTGATTCTTGCCTCTCCCTGTGGAGAATAATTGCATCCCTCAGACTTTTTTCCCCAATTATTTCACTACCGCTGATGTTATGCTCACTGACCAGTAATTCCCAATGCCTCAGAAATCTAAAGCCCTCGCTCCTGCAACGTCTCTCCAGCCACACAATCATCTGATCTACTAGACTCTCTCTGTACTCACTGGCACGTGGCACCTGGAGTAACCCGGGGATTGCTATCTTTAAAGACCTGCTTTTTAGTCTATTCTTGCTCCCTAAAAGCTGCCTGCAGGACTTCATCCGTCGTTCTACTTATTATGTTGTTACCGATATGGACTAAGGCCTCTGGCTGCTCACCGTCCTCCCTCAGAATGTCCTTCAGCTGTTCAGTGACATCCATCGACCTCACCATTAGGCAGAGCTGAAAATCGGTTACCGAGCGAGATGCGCTCAGGGGATTCCTGCCCTACCTGCCTGGTCCTCCTCCTCTGTTTGCCATTTACACATTTCATCTCTGCCTGCACACTAATAAGCTGGGAGATGACCACCTCCTGAAACGTGCTATCCACAAGTTCTCAGCCTTGCGAAAGAACTGCAGTGTCCCCAACTGCCGCTCACGATCCGAAACCGGGAACTCGACCTGCTGTAACTGGAGGCACTTCCCATTCACGTTGTCGTCCAGGCTAGGAGAAGCATCCAGGGGTTCTTGCTTGTGACAGGATGTGCACTCCATGGGACTGAGCTGCCCTGCCAAGCCTCTATTTATTTGATACATTAACAAAACATTTAGTATTCCCATTTGCCCTAAATTAAAGTCTAAACAACATTAGTCAAGTAAAAAAAACTATGACGCTTACCAGAGCGGAATCTGAATTGACAGGAAATCGATACAACCATTGACAACCAATCTGTTACCACCTCTCCTATGACATCAATTCCTGTGTTTATTTTCCCCCTCACCGCTGCTTCTGTCAGTGAGTCTGGGTCTCACTTTCTCTCCCGCAGCTTAAATCCTCGGTGTGCTTGCTCAGTAAATGGAAACTGCTCCACTCGAGAGATTCTGTGTTTGTTTTTTCTGTGATAATAAAGTGTGAGTACGATCACAACAACCTAACACCATCCTGGGGCTGGAGGCATCTGACGGTTGTTTTTAGACATCCTCAAATATGTACCAGATTCCTGTGTTGAGAAATTGTAGCCTACCTGTTTAGTCAGCTTTATTTCCAGTCCCGCTCAGAACCTCCGCTCAGAGGGGACCAGCCACAAGGGCTGATGACAGATTCCTAATGCACACTTCAAAGTGTTGCCACCACCTGGAGAAACAACAACTGGGAGACATCGTTCGGCCCATCTGCCTCATTCTCCTGCCTTTACAATGACTACGCATGTTCTGAGCACAGATACTCCACCACTATCCCAGGGGAAGCTTTGGGAATTCTAGGGATGGAGGGACAGCGTCACGTGTCTCCACCCTTTTCGCCAGCTTTGCAACTCGGGACAACGATTCTCCAAATGAATAGTAATGGAATTCAGGGGCCTGAATCACATCCGACAATTCCTCCTCCTTCCCTTATATGATGCAATCCGGGGCATTGTCCTTTGTCCCCAGACACATGATATCCCTCTGTGACAGGTAGCCAGCGACTCCCTACGCCTCCTTAAATGACCCCAGAGTGTTGCCACTCTCAACTGCTTGTCCAACCGTGAAATCTCGCTGAGCCAACATTCGCTCCAGATTAATGTCAGGCAGACTGATGCTGTCCTCTATTACTCCCACGAGCACCATCGCAATAGCAGCATTGACTTTATCAGTCAACCCAAAGCAAGCTCATGATAAGTCCATTAGTGTGGAACCTTTGTGTCCTGCTCGACCCAGAAAAAAGCTTCCTCACCCCACTCCCAATCCATTACCAGCCTGTTATAGATCACCACCAATACATTGCCTGCTCACCCACCGCTGCCAAAACCATTATTCAACCTTCATCACTTCGATGTCCAAAGTCTCCAGCGCTCTCCTTACCATTCTCCCCACAACAGCTTCACAAACTAAACCGTAACCAGAATTCCACAGTACCCATCTTGAAATGAAAAAAAGTCAGTCCCGTGTTGTGCCTTCATGCGATGTTCCACTCCCCCCCTGTGCTCCTGTGAGTTGATATGTAGATCGTTGCCCACCCCCTCCAATCGCATTGTGTCTGACTTCCATCCAACCACAGCGATCTCCTACAGCGATCATTCCCAATGCGGGCTCTCCACTTCTCGCTGCGCTCCTGTGGCACTGCATTATTCCTCAGCAACCGCTGCTCCTGCTCCACCATCGCAAGATGTTCCTCAAGGAACTGCGCCCACAGCATCTGGAACTCCAGCCCTCAACTAGTCCCCATATACCCTGCCTCAAAAACCCTCCTCAATAACCTTCTCCCTCACTCAGTGCTCAACACGCTATACCATTTACAATGTTTCTCACATGCTTGCCCCAGTGGGTGCCCCTGCCATATACACAATATTCTGTGCCATCTCTCTGTATATGCGGAGTGCCATACTAATTTAAGTTGTCATGGCTGAAGTGAGTAGTCAGATGTGTGCAGAGCTATTGTGCATTGGTACTCCGCAACTTGGGGTGGAGGCTGTTGTGCTTGCCCCTCGGTGTTCACCCGCTACACCCTCGTCGCACTGGAAGTGATAATGGTGCTTACCAAAGGAGGAGAGGAACCATTACAGGCCGAGAGATAATGGGCAACAGTCGTACCAGTCCTAGCGGCTGGTTTGAGTCGAGAATCTGTACCTGGAATAGAATAGGGCACTACTTGTAACTCTGATTATAATCATGTTCACTATATTTGTAATTAATAGTATTTGATTAAATAACTTTAATATTAATTTGTGCGTTTCTGTCCTTTCCTCTATTTGGATGGAGTAAATTCACTCACAGTGTCAGCTGCCAACTCCAGCTCCTTCCCACGGTAATGACAACTGATGAACCGTAACCAGGGTCTGAAACCAGTCTCCTGCTGACAGCACAAACGGTGCCAGCAGACAATCACACAGCAGCCAGCACAGGCTCCGCACACTGGCGGTAAGACAGGGTCACATGGCAAGGCTCTGCACGTGGTGCAATGTCACTGGACTGGAGCACATGTGACAGGATCAGCTCTATAGTGTGATGAACCTGCCTCAGACCCCAGATCCTGTCTAACGACGTACCAAGCTGGTAGCACAACCACCAAAAATTAGCCTTCATTAATCCTGTCTCCTGACCTCGTTATGTGAACTCTCACTACTCTATGCCCTTCCCACCACTCGTCCTCCTCTTGCTTCATTGAACCAAAGATCCGACCAGCAGACTTATGAGCAGGATGCGGTAAATAATGTTTTGCTGCTGGTGGAGGAAATTGTCACAAGGGCAGTGTTGGTGTCTTTAGATAGACCAGCAAGATGGACGCCTGAGCATCTTACAACCAGGAATATTTAGTACACAATCCCGCCCTTTTCTTTGCAGGTCTGCGTTATCGCTACTGCATCATCTTCAAATTTGGCTACTTGAGCCTACAGCTCACCACTTTTTGTGCGTTTACATACATGCACTGTAAATCTATCTTAGAACTTTTTATATTCTCTTAATGTCTGACCTTCTCTAATAACGTACTATTTCTTACTCGAGTGCTATATTTCTCTCCCAAAACTTTGTGCACCTTGTTTCTCCTTCCTAATTTTACACCCTGGTGTCCGACCCACTGCCAAATTAGTTTAAATCATCCCCAACAGCACTATGGAACGGCTCACTCGGCGCCACCCTCAGCGAAAACATTGGTCCCGGTTCTGTTGAGGTACAAACCGTCAGTCCTGCAAAGGGCTCATCTCCCAGAAGCGGTCCCAAGGTCCAATGAATCTGAAGCTCTCTCGCCAACTTTCCAGCCATGCATTTATCTGCTCTCTCCCCCTACGTGTATACAAGTTTACCAAAAGTTTCCTTTTTCTGTTTAATTTTAATCTCTATGGTTTTCGTCATCCAGAGAGCTCTATGTATGGAATCCCTTCTTTTGCTATTGTTGTGTGTAGGATTCATGCATGTGGGAATCTGTTATACCCTCTACTCATGGTTCCTGCCTGGGTTTGTAATTTTAAATATATCAGAACACACAAACATATTCTCTCTCTCTCTCTCTCTCTCTCTCTCTCACTCAATTTCAATTCAATTCAAATTGCTTTATTGGCATGACAAAGTACATCTTATGTTGCAAAAGCACCAAAGAAACATTTATGGTGGAACACATAAACGCAGATCTATCCATACAGTGTATAAACATATATATCCCTGTGTGTATAAATATACACTCATATAATATGCATATAATTTTTTCTTAGGTTTAATGGTTGTCTCTCTGCATATGGCAAGCTGTAACATAGTGTGCCGCTAATTTACACAATTTCTCTTTTCCTCTAATAAGTATGGGAGTTTTTGGTCGTCATTCAAATTTTTGAATTCAGGGCATATTTTTATGAATTTTGGGTAGATATTCCCCCTTTTGCCCTGATAGTTTCCCCAAGCTATGCGGAAGTGCATCTCTGTCTCCACCACTCCCTGACTGCAGTGAGAGCATATCCTGCCCTCTCTTGGCAGCCAGGTCTGCCTGTGTCTGCCTTTTTCGATGGCCAGACTATGCTAACTAAGTCTGTACATAGTCAAGGTTTTTCTCAATTTGCTATCTTTTACCGTGGTCAGGTATTCAGCCATGGTGTAATGTCTGTTTAGGGCCAAGGAGCAATCGAGTTTGTTTTGGGTTTTTGTTGTTTCTGTCCAATAGGTCAGATATTTTTCCTTTTGTTTAGTGACAATTGTGTTGGGTCGAATTCTCTGTGCTACGATGTCACTGTCCTGGAGCTGGTTATTATTAGTACTGTTAGTAGTTACATCACTGAGTCCCAGGACTAGTTGACTGAGGGGACTCTTCTTTATGATCCTCTCTTGGCATTTCAGGGCTTCGTAACGATAGCAGTGGGGGTTGCTCATTTTTAGGTGTTTCCAAGATTTGGTGGCTCTTTTTTGGATATTGATTAGTAGTGGATATTGGCCTAGTTCTGCCCTGCATGCATTGTTTGCGGTTTTCCTCTGAGTCCGGAGGATGCTTTTACAGAATTCTGCATGTAGGATCTCAATTGGGTGTTTGTCCCATTTTGCTAATTCTTGTTGTGTTAGCGGACCACACACCTCACTGCCAGGGAGTTCAATTGGTTCAATGACTGATTTAAATTTTTTGAGCCAAATGCCAATTGGGATTTCTATTTGTATTGATATTTTAATGGCATAGAAAGCCCTTTTTGCTTTCTCTTTCAGTTCATTCACATCCAGATGAAAATTTCCCATAGAACTGATTTTTAAGCCTAAGTATGTGTAGTTTGTAGTTTGTTAAATTTTAGTTGTTCCTAGTGTGAAATTTATTCTGGGTCCCTGATGTCTGAATCTTTGCTGGAACACAAGAACTTTGTTTTGTTGGGGGTTTATTGTCTGGGCCCAGGTCTGACAGAACGAATCTAGCAGATCCAGGTTCTGCTGTGGACACTCCTCTGTTGGTGAGAGCAGGACCAGGTCATCTGCATAGAGGAGGAATTTAACCTTTGAGTCATCTAGTGCGAGGCCAGGTGCTGTAGATCGTCCAAATAGTTTTGCCAATTCATTTATGTAAATATTAAAGAGTGTCGGTGAGATGGGCGAGACCTGCGCCACACCACACCCCTTGAGAAGTATTTTGTTTATTTGTCTCCAATTTTAACTGCACATTTATTGTTTGTATACATTGATTTAATTACATCATATGTTTTTCCCCCTACACCACTTTCAATAAGTTTCAAGAATAGACCATCGTGCCAAATAGAATCGAAAGCCTTCTGGAAATCTATTATGCAGGCAAAAATTTTGCTTTTGTTTTGGTGAACATGTTTGCCAATTAGGGTGTGTGGAGTGAAGATATGATCCGATGTTACATAATTTGGTAAGTACCCAATTTGGATTTTACTCAATACATTTTGCTCCTCAAGGAAGTTTATAAGTCTCTCTCTCTCTCCCTCTCTCACTCTCTCTCTCTCTCTCTCTCTCTCTATCTCTCTCTCTCTCTCTCACACACACACACACACACACACACACACACACGCATGTATATATATGGTGTGATAGATCTATCTTTTTCTCTATGTTTCACTTAGCAAGACGATTGCCCTGCACGAAACGTTAAACTTTATTCTTTCTGTCCTGTTATGTATCTCTAACATTTTCTGGGTTTTACTGCAGATTTATAACACTTTATTTTTTTGTTACAGTGCTGCGTGACGCTGTCCATTTTTGTAACACAGGTTAAGAGTACATCTGTATATATTACACAATAAAGCAGGTCACTGGGATAGTTACGCATTGCACAGATCAGCTCTGACACTGGAAACCTCCTACAGTAATAAATGGGCAGGGTCAGTTACACAAGACTCGGTGCCTTCATTGTGCAGACTCCAGGAGTCACCTTTACAACTGTCAAAGTTAGTCCCAAAACGTTGTTTTCCCAGAAAACACATTAACTGACCCCTTAGCTTTATCTGCTTTTCTGCCAGTCTGCTCTCCCACTCACAAGGCTGATTACAATGCGAGCGTGAAATGTATGTTCTAGTGCTTTATGTGTGTTAATCTAATTTCTATCTCTGCCGGCCTTTTTTATTTGTAGCTGTCTGTCTTTCATTTTCTCGCTCTCCCTGTGCATATATGGTAATCACAGTCTTTTTTTGTCTTATTTCTTGAAGTATCTTTAATATCTGTTTTTCACTCTTCTATTTCCCTTTTTTGTTTTCTATCACACTCTGTCTCACTCTGTATCTCTATCATGCTTCATGTCTTCTTAGAATCTTATATAATAGAATAATGCTATTGTGCCCATCATATCTTTAATCGAGCTCTCCAAGACATTCCACTCTCCTACTCGTTCCCCATAATCCTGCAATGTTCTCCCCTTCAAATGCTTATCCAATTATCTTTTGAAAGTTACAATTGAATCTTCTTCCACCATCATTCATGCAGTGCATTCCAGGAAACCCCCCCCCCCAATGACACCTCGCTGTGTAAAACAATTCTTCTCGTCTCTCCGCTGGTTCTTTTGCCAATTACTGCAATTGCCTCCCCTCTGTCTCAGCCTTCTTTGTCTCCTCTTTCCATTTCACTTGCTCTCACCCTGGCTGTTTCTCTCATCTCTGCCTGTCTCTCTTTTTTTACCTTTCCTCCCGGTCTACAACTCTTTCTATCTCTTTCCGTCTCCCTCTGACTATCTCCGACTCAATTGTTGCATCACTTCCTCTTTTCTACTTCGTTCAGTTTGTATTTTCATCTCAGTCTTTCTGTACCATCCCGATGGTCTTTCATTCCATTTCGCTGTTCTGTCATTATCTTTCGTTCTTTTACTATTTTCTCTCACTTTCTATAGACCATCTCCTTTTCATCTACCCCTGATATTTTATATTTTCATTTCTCCCTCTCTATCTCATTATTTCCTTCTCTTCCGTATCTTTCTTTCTGTGTTCCATCTTTCCATTCAGCTTTATCTCTATCTCGTTCCTCTTTTTTTCTCAATTGATCTCTCTGATTGTGTGCCTTTGTCTGTGTGTTCTGTCTCTCCATTTCTCCCTTTGTGCATTGCTTGATCTCTCTCTCTACTGCAACTCATTTGCTCCATCTCTCGTTTCACTCCCTCTCTGGTCTGTCTGTCTTATGTAACTCATTTTCATCATTGCTTTGTACCACAGTGTATGCCTCTGAGTTAGAAGGTTGTAGGTGTAAGTTCCACTCCAGAGATTCAAGCTCCAAAGTCTAGGCTGACACTCCAGTGCTGTGCTGTGGTAGTGCTACACTGTCAGAGGTGCCATCTTTCCGATGCGATGTTAAACCGAGTCCCCATCTGCCCTCTCAAGTGCATGTAAAAGATCCCATGGCGCTCTTTCAAAGAAGAGCAGGGGAGTTCTCCCAGGTGTCCTGGGGCCAATATTTATCCATCAAGCAACAGTTTGCTCGTTTTATTTAAAACATATTATCTGGTCCTCATCACATTGCTGTTTGTGGGAGCTTGCTGTGTGCAAATTGGCTGCTGCATTTCCCAGATTTCAACACTGAGAACACTTCAAAAAAACGTACGTCATTGGCTGTAAGGCGCTTTGGGGCGTCCGGTGGTCGTGATATGCGTTATATTAATCCAAGTATATATTTCTTTCTTACACACTCTGTGTCCTTTCTGTACATTTATCGTATGTGCTTTTCTTTTTCTCTTCAGTCTCTCTTTTTACCTCTTTCCTTCTCTGTCTCTCTGCCCTATCTAAAAGTCTCTGTTTGTCCCCTCATGTTCTTCAGCTGTATTTAACGTGATTATACAATCAATTGTAATTTTTGGCTCGTAGACTACATAACTGCATTACGAATAATTGCACATCACTCGAACATTAGCATTGATACCAAAAAGGAAAATTAAATCTATAATGCAAAATTCGTAAATCAAGATAAAGACACTATTTGTATCTGTTCAGACACATAGCATGAAACTATATTCATTTCAACATTTTCCTACAGAACCATCGCCACACTTCAGAAGTAATTCATTGTGTAAAGTGTTTTGAGACACCTAAATATAATAGCCACTTTAAAAAATTCATTTTTAATTAATTAACTTGTTCAGTTGCAGACGAGAATGTAGCCGCAAAATTTTAGTCTCACTTTGTCTCATTTGCTGTCTGTAGATCTCCTGCATTGTTTATTTCTGTGTCTCTAGTTTGCTTTGATTGCCTTATTCTGCCTATAATAACATAACAATTAAGAACGAGCAGCAGGAGTAGGCCATAGGACCCCTTGGGCAGTCACCATCATTTAGTAGGTTCATTGCTGAACTGCTAGACAAAAGCCACTTTCCCAACCTATTCATGCATCCCCTGATTCCCTTTATATCCAAAAATCTATCGATCTCAGTTTTGAATATACTCAATTAGTGAGCATCCAAAGTCCTCTGGTGGAGAGACTTCCAAAGATTCACAACATTCTGAGTGAAGAAATTTCCACTCATCTCATTCCTAAATGTCCAATCCCTTATCCTGAGTCCATGACCCCTAGTTCTATACTCTCCAGTAGGGGAAAAGCCCCTCAGCATCTCCCCTGTCAAGCCCTCGAAGAAGTTCATACGTTTCAATAAGATCACCTCTCATTCTTCTAAACCTCCAGATAATATAATCACACTCTACTCAATATCTTCTCATAGAACAGACCTCTTATACCAGGAATCAATCTACTGAACCTCTGTTGCACCCTCTCTAATGCAAGTATATCCTTCCTTAATTAAGTGGATTAAACTGTACACAGTACTCCAGGTGTGGTCTCACCGATGCCCTATTTAATTGTAGCAAGACCTCCTTATTTTATAAAGCAAGCCCCTTAAAATAATGCTGAACATTTAATTTGCCTTCCTAACAGCTCGCTGTACCTGAATATTAACTTGCTGTTAATCGTGAAACAGGACACACAAATCCCTCTGTATCCGACATTTACAAGTCTGTTGATTTATGTAATGTCTTCTGCTTTTCCATTCTTCCAACCAAAGTGGATAATTTCACACTTCCTTGCGTGCTCCACTAGTTCCACCCTGACAACATGAAAGTGACCCGTTTATTCCTACTCTCTTTTCTGTCCGTTGACAAATCTGCAATTCGTGCTAATATGGTACCCTCAATCCCATGAGCCCGATTATTGTTTAACAACTTATTGTGTGGCATCTTATGGAATGGGTTCTGAAAATCCAATTGTACATCCATTGGTTCCGCCTTATTTAGCCTGCTAGTTGCACCTGGAAAAAACGCTAATAGGTTTGTCAAACACCATTTCCCTTTCATAAAGCCGTGTTGTCTCTAACGAATCACATTGTGATTGTCCAGGTGCCCTGTTACATCTTCCTTAATAGTAGATTTTTTCCCTTCCCAACTACAGACGGCAGTTCCCCGTTTTCTGCCCAATCCCCCTCCTTTATTTTACATTGTGTTTACCTTTGTTGCAGTCCAATCCATGGGGATTTTTCTGGAACCTAGGGACTTCTGGAAGATCAAAACCAATACTACATCTACAGATACCTCTTTCACAACCCTATTATGTTGGCCATCAGGTCCAGCAGATTTGTCGGCTTTAAGTCCCATTCATTTCTCTGGCATTTTCTCTTTACTAATATTAATCACTTTACGTTCCTCACGCTCTATAGGTCCTTGGTTCCCGAAAATTTCAGGTCTGTTCTTTGTGTCTTCCAATGTGAAGGCAGAAACAGAATATTTGTTTAACGTATCTCTTTTAATCTCGCTATTTGTCTGTATTATTCCTGTTTAACTTACCCTCTGCCTCTCGCAGTTTCTTTCTCAATTTGTCTAACAACTTCACACAACTTTCCCTTTTCACAATCTCCTCTCTTTCCCTTAATCTGTGTTATACGTTCTATGTTTTCTTATGCATGTGCATGTGCCTTTCCTGTTTCTGCTTTTCTTCTGTGTATTTTATCTCCTTATATTTGTCTCTTTCTATTTTTCGGCACCTCAACTTTTACCGGTTTCTCTCTCTGCCTTCTCAGTGTGTCTACACGTCTAATTTCTCCCACTCTCCCTCTTTCTCTCTATTCCATTTTCGCTCCTTTTTGTATCCATTTCAACATCTCCATCTCGTAATCTTTGCTTATTTGCTGTTTTTGCTTTCTTTAGCTTGTTATATCGCAAATCTACGCTCGGCAATCACTTTCAATCTCTGTTTCTCTACGTTTCCATTCTGTCTCTCTCTCAGGTTCCCAGTTCTGACCTCTGCTTTTCTCTCTTTTTAGGGCTCACGCTATCTCACATTTTCACTTTTCACCTGTCTCTTTATGTATGTTTATCTGTCTATTTGTCCGTCTATCTATCTATCTATCTACCTATCTATCTATCTATCTATCTATCTATCTATCTATCTATCTATCTATCTATCTATCTATCTATCTATCTAACTATGGTTTAATTAATTTAACAATTCGCTTGAATGGGTATTTCACCGCGATCTTCAGCTCCTCTCTGAATTTATTCTGGGTCAGGACATAAATACACGTGTTGGTGCAGGAACTGAGAAGCTGAAGCATTGTTGCTGTCAGTTCTGTGATATAACGAGGGTCGGTGAAGGAGTAATAAAACCGAATATCTGAAATTCGCCGGTAAATGTTAAACAAAACCTGGGTCACCCACAACATTATAAAGCTGCCGGTTATGCTGAAGAGTAAAACAATGGATTTCTTTCGGTTTTCCATCTCTGGGTCCTTGTGATTCTCTCCATTGCTGCGGCCCCGGAGTCCCCTGCGGACTCTACTGGCCGCTAAAATACGTCTGACCGTCAGAGCATTGAGCAGCAAAATCAGGAAGAACGGTGCACAAGGCGTTAAAATGAGGTGCAACAACTCAAATGCTCCCCATGCAACGGAAGTGTAGAAGCTCGGTTGAATGGAACATTCCCAGGGAACATTATGAAATATATAGGCAGGTTCATATCTGAAGTACCAGGGGACAGACACTAAAAAGCCGAGCATGCTCACTGTCCCGATAACCACGACCGCAGTTTTCTCGGTGCAATATTTAGTTTTCAGCTTCTCACAACAAATGGCCACAAACCGATCAAAGGTGAAAGCGACTGTGAGCCAGACAGAAACCACCGTGGTTGCAAAACCCAAGAAGCCAACGAGACTGCACACAGGAGTAATGTTCAAGAATGAAAATGGGAAATAGATCAGAACAATCCACTTCAATACGGGATCAGTGATAACGACCAGGAGATCTGCCGCTGCCATTCCCACCAGGTAGTGAGTGATACATTTGGAGAGACCGCACTTTCCTCGGGACAGGATCACAATCGCCACCACGTTAACTGTAAGAGAGAGAAAAAGAAGCAGATAAATTACTGATCAGGCCTGGAGCCCAAGCAGCAGTTTGACAGGATCTGGGCTGAAATTTCCAGAATTGTTGCTGCATCGAACAGTGGAAACTCATTCATGGACCTGGGCAGCACTTTCCAGCAAGTAATATTTTTTAAAACACAATTATCGAGAATGAATTGTGAAATCCACACAGAAAGTGAATAAGCACCGGATACACTGGAAGGGCTGACTGAGGGCACATTGCCGGTGGGGAAGAGAAAAGGGGTTTTACAGAGTCGGAATCCAAAGTGTTAAATCTGGATTTGATCTCCAGACCGAGGGAAAGTGATTCAAGCGGGAAGGTTTGGGGACAGGTGGAGGTGCAGCTGGTTCGTTGCTCTGGGTTCAGAGAGCCGACAGGGGCTGGCATTAAACGGGAACGGCCGAGAGCCGCTGTGGTGTGTTTGAGGATTTGGATCAGATTGAAAGAGGCAGCTGCAGGCCGAGCCAGTGAGTGAGATTGAAGCGGAGAAAAGGAAAAGGACATGTGGGAGCTGCAGGGGAGTCAGGAGCACAGGTTTTGGGAAATCCTACAACCTGAAGCAACGGAGGAGGAGCTAGAGGATTCAATGCAGTCGGAGGAGAGGATGGCATTCACAGGGAGAGACGGTAGCAGAGTTAGTGGAAATCTAATTCATACATTTCAGTAACACAACTCAATTAATGCATTCAATCAGTAATGTCTGTGGTTACCGGTGTCGGTGAACGGTTCGTTGGTGTAAATTGTCATCAATATTTTTACTCAGCACATCAGTTGCATCAAATTCAAATGAGTTCAACCTCATTTTTTATTGAATTCAACTGATGTACAGCATTTACAATCCACGATTTAATAACTCATTATGATCAATAAATCATGGATCCTATTATTTAAATCAATAGAATTACGTGCAATAATAATTCATAACGTAAGGAAAAATAATATTTACCAAAACAGACTGAAGTGCTGACGGACAAACACACAACAATATAATCTCTCCCAATTTGACCACAACCTAATAACACATCTCTTACTTATAATTATACTTGAAGTTTCAGTAGCTCTCTCTCAATCACTTTCACTCTAACATTTGCTTCTCTCTTGCCTTCTCACTCTCTTTTTCTCTATACCTCCTCTATATATCCACACTGTCTGTGTTCTCTTTGTCAAAGCTCTCTCTCCCTCTCTCTTTCTCAGTTACTCCTTTATATTTCTGCACTGTCTGTGCCCTCTTTGTCAAAGCCCTCTGTCCCTCTCTCATTCTCTATCCCTCCTCTATATTTCCACACTGTCTGTGCTCTCTTTGTCAAAGCTCTCTCTCCCTCTTTCTTTCTCTATCCCGACTCTATATTTCTGCACTGTCTGTGCTCTCTTTGTCAAAGCTCTCTCTCCCTCTCTCTTTCTCAGTTACTCCTCTATATTTCTGCACTGTCTGTGCCCTCTTTGTCAAAGCTCTCTCTCCCTCTCTCTTTCTCAGTTCCTCCTCTATATTTCTTCAATATCTATACCCTCTTTTTCAAAGCTCTACCTCGCTCTCTCTATCTCTATTCCTCCTCTATATTTCTGCACTTTCTGTGCCCTCCTTGTCAAAGCTCTCTCTCCCTCTCTCTTTGTCCATTCCTCCTCTATATTTCTGCGCTGTCTGTGTTCTCTTTGTTAAAGCTCTCTCTCCCTCTCTCTTTCTCTATCCCTCCTCTATATTTCTGCGCTGTCTGTGTTCTCTTTGTTAAAGCTCTCTCTCCCTCTCTCTTTCTCTATCCCTCCTCTATATTTCTGCACTGTCTGTGCTCCCTTTGTCACAGCTCTCTCTCCCTCTCTCTTTCTCTATCCCTCCTCTAGATTTCTGCACTGTCAGTGCACTCTTTGTCACAGCTCTCTCTCCCTCTCTCTTTCTCTACCCCTCCTCTATAATTCCACACTGTCTGTGCTCTCTTTGTCAAAGCTCTCTCTCCCTCTTTCTTTCTCTATCCCTTCTCTATATTTCCACAATGTCTGTGCTCTCTTTCTCAAAGCTCTCTCTCCCTCTCGCTTTCTCTATCCATCCTCTATATTTCCACACTGTCATTGCTCGCTTTGTCAAAGCACTCTCTACTTCTCTCTTTCTATATCCCTCCTCTATATTTCCACACTGTCTGTAATCTCTCTGTCAAAGCTCATGTTCATATCCGATTCAATCCTAAAATCCTACGCCCAAATTCTGCTCACCAGCTCCTTGCTCAGTGATCGTATTATCAGCGTAAGTTTGTCCAATGGTGAACCGTTTAATGTTTATTCAGGGCACTCATTTCGCCACCTGTTCCTCTGCACAGTTAACTTCATCTGCAATGCAAGGAAGAGACAGACTCGAATGCCTCTTCCAGACAGAGCTGACAAAACTTGAAGTCCCTTCTCCGGTAATTATAAAATACAGCGTTAGATGGCGGGAATGTACAATTAACTCAACTCCAACCTCACCGCTGCTATCTATAAGCTCCGGATCAATAGAAGGGCTATTGATTCCAACAGATACAGTGCAAACTTATAAAACATAACCTCAAAACATTTCATTTTACAATGAGGTCCAGTGACAGTCAGTGAATCCATCGCCACTGAAGGAGAGAAGGAGATGTTAAAGAGACAGCAGCAATCTTAGTTCAGTCGACAGACCTCTGGAGCGCCGTCACATACACACACAGTGAAATAATATTTCATAACAGTGATAACCAATGCACACATTGAAATCACAGTCAAACTGAACCATGTTATCGGGGAGGGAATACATTGCACTCCCTCATTGTAACACTGACACCGTGAACTTTCTCATTATTAATCACTGAAAAAACATTTGCGGTAAAAATATTCCAGAACAGGGTAGTTCCACAAGATGAAACTGATAACAGCTAATACATACTCTTAGCCCAGGCAGCTGATTCAGTACAGATAATAATCCCAGAGCAATGCCAGGGCTGGATGTACAAAGATCATTACAGATATACTGCAGCTGCGACAAGACAGAAAGAGCAGAGATTGAGGACATTTCATTCTTCCACTGGTTGAAATGAACAGGCAGCTGTGTAAAACATGGAGAGAGTGAAACATTACCCAGTGCAGCAGCACAGTTAACACCGATTTACACCATTAGTAGCAAAGATACAGGCTTACCAGGAACTCCAACGGCTGCAAGGACAGTATAGTAAATGTCTTCTATCTGATAGATTACTGGATATCCCATTTCCGTGAGAAGCGGTGACTGCTGTTGGAGTGGAACCCACAGCTCCGGCAGACACACCGAGCTGATCCGTTCCAATGGGCCCTGATTTATACAGGGGATAAGTCTCCAATGACACAGTTATATCCCTGATCATTGCTATTATTTACAGTCACTTGAACAAACACATTACATCATTGACACTGATCCAATTAATGTGGTGGATAAAACACAAACATCTCAATGACCACAAGTTAATCACACCTCTCTGGGGAATAAGGCAGAAAGCTCTCACCTACAGGGCGGATCCAACAATAATGAGCGCCTTCATTTACAGTTTCCTGTAGTTGTATTGGCCACGTTCACTGCTATCGATCGATTATAATTGTTAATGATTTCTCCGCAGTGTACGCTGAACCCAGGGACTCGAGCAGACACGCTGCACTCTGTTCCTGGAGTTTCCCAGTTAAAATGTGAAGTTTCAGTCTCTGACTCAGGGACAGTTAAAGTCCATGTTCAGGATTTGAAACTAGAAATTACCGTGGATTATATTAGGATTCAGTAACTGAACGTGCCCCATTGACATTCCTCTCTCAGCTATTTTACAGCAGAAATTTACCTGTTTATTCTACATAGGTTAACGGCTCCAGTAAATTTAGAACAGTGCCAACAGCTGACTCCATTCTTCCTGTTCACTCCTGGCCGGAACCAAACCTCCACCTTCCATGAACTTCAACCGAACCCAAACTCTGCTGTCAACCTCCAGCCCTGCTCAAATCCCGCTTTCCCATCACTCTCGCCCTCACTGAGACTCATTGTCCCTCAGTCTGCCAACGACTTAAATGTAAATTCTCATCCTTGATTTAAATCCCTCCATGACCTCACCCCTCGCCATCTCCAACCTCGCCTCCGAACCAGCAGCAAACCCACCCGTGATCTCTCCATACCTCTGACACTGGCCTCTTTCGGTGGGGCTGCCCTCACTTGTTTCCAGTCTTACAGATCTGATCGTAGCCAGCGCATCTCCAGCAATGGATTCTCTTCCCATAGCAGCACATTTATCTCTGGAGTCTCTGAACTTTCGGTTCTTGCCTCTCCTCTTCTTCATCTACATGCTGACCTTTGTGACATCATCTACAGACATGTGGTCTGTTTCCACAAGTCTGCTGACAACATCCAACTCCGGCTCGCCGCCATCTCTTTCGACTCTCCACACCCTCTGTGTTATCAAACTGCAACAACCTGATTCCATGAGATGCTATTTACTCCAGTAAAATATTGGGAATAGCGTGGCCTTCATATTTGGCCCCAACGCAAACTCCATACCCTTGTCGCTGATTCCATCCTCATCCCTCGCTGTTGTCTCAGGCTGAGTATGAGGATTTTTAACCTCAGATCCCTATTCATCTCTCACCTGACAATCCGACCGAATATCATCTCCATCACAAGAGGCGTGTACTTCTGTCAGCATAACATGGCCGTCCTCTGCCCTGCCTCAGCTGAGACTGAAACCCTCAATCTTACATTTATCAACTGTAGAAACTCCGTCTCTCCTCTGCTCCGTTGCCTCTTATTTTCTCTGACCTTGGCCTCCCTTCTGATGTGACTCCCCTTGATATTTCCACGTTTACCTATCTGATCGGAGCAAGAGAATCTCCAGCAATGCTTTCTCTCCACAGCCACCACCCCACAGCTCCGTTCCCTTTGTTGCCTCTAAAGTATCGATCATCGGCCGCTCTTTGTCCTCATCTACATGCTCCATTTAGAGATTTCATCCATGGATATGCGATCAGCTTTTAAATGTACGCTGACGACAATCGTTTTAACTCCATCTCCTAGTACTGCAAAATCATGGAGTCATAGAATAGTTCATCCATTCGCCCCATCGAGGCTCTTTCGAAGAGCAATCCAGTTAGTCCCACTCTCCTGATGTTTTTCCACATCCCCACACTTGTTCCTCCATCAAGTGTTTTCCAATGCCCATCTGAAGCCGACTATTGAATCTGTATCCACCACACTATCAGGCAGTGCATTGCAAATCCTAACCACTCGTTGGATAAAACTGATTTTCCTCATGTCGACTCTGGTTCTTTCCCCAACCATCTTAAATATGTGTTCTAAGGCTTTCGACCCTTCAGCCAGTGGAAACAGTTTACCTTAATTTACTCTATCTGAAACCGCTCTAGATATAAAAAAAACTCTATGAAATCTCCTCCACCCTTCTCTGCTCTAAGGAGAACAACCCCAGCTTGGCCAGACCAGGTCAGAAGCAGGTTAACCTGGGGACTCCCCAAAACATTGGCACCTTCTATGAGGCCCAGGTTAGGAGTGTGATGGAATAACTTCCACTTACGTGGATGAGTGCAGATAGAACAACATTGTAAAAGCTGTATAACATCCAGGATGATGCAGCTCGCCTTATTGGCACCTCAACTACCACATTAAACATTCACTCCCTCCACCATCGGCGTACCGTGGCTGCAGTGTGGACCATCTACTAGTTGCACTGCAGCAACTCGCCGAGGCTTCTTCGGTAGCAGCTCCCAAACCCGAAACCTCTACCACCTAGAAGCACAGTGGAGCGGGAGCATGGGAATACCATCGCCTGCAAGCTCCCCTATAAGTTACGCACCATCCTGACTTGGAAGTATATCGCTGATCCTTCATCGTCGCTGGGTAAAATTCCTGGAACTTCCTCCCTAACAGCACTGTGGGTGTGAATTCACCACAGGGACTGCAGCGGTTCAAGAAGCTGGCTCTTCACCAACTTCTCAAGGGCAACTAGGGACGGAAATAAATGCCATCGATGCCCACTTCCAATGAACGATTAAAACGTACATTATCCAATCTATCCACGTAACTGCAACTCCTCATCTCTGGATCCTATATAGTAAATACCTCCGGTACCCTCTGCAATGCTTCACGTCCTTCCTAAGTTGCAGTGCCGAGAATTGGGCAAAACACTCCACCTGCCCCCATTTATATAGGTTTAACATACCGTTCTGGTGTTTGTAATCTACGCCTATGTTTATAAAGCCCAGGACTGCTTAGGCTTTATCAGCTGCTTGGTTACACGGTCCTGTCACCTTCAAAGATTTGTGCCCAAACTCCCATCGAACTTTCTCTTCTTGTACCCCCGTTAAAATTCTATCATTCTCGATCCCCCTCCCCACCGCACATCCTACCACCTCCACTCTGTCACCATGTCGTCTGACTACTGGGCCAACATTCCTTTTTGGATGCATCACAAATTTTTCGATGCACACATTGACAAGACTGAAGCCTGCATCTTTAGTCCCAGGCACCTGCTTTATATCATAACCATAAGTTCCACCTTAGCTGTTAGCTCAGAATGACACTTGTTGAACATTATTTATGCTTCAGTCCTATTTGTCATTCCATAGCAATGATGCCCTACGTAAACCTCCATTGCATCCTCATACAATCCGATATCAAAATGCTCATCAATGCCTGATGAATAAACTGACACCGACCGGTACAACATGCAGCTCTGCAGTGTAAGGGCGCAGACCGTTACAACACACAGCCCTGCAGTGCAAAAACACAGACCTGTACAACACACAGACCTGCAGTGTAAGGACTCAGACCTGTACAACATCCAGCCCTGCAGTGTAAGGACATAGACCTGTACAACACACAGCCCTGCAGTGTAAGGACACAGACCTGTACAACATTCAGCCCTGCACTGAAAGATCACAGAGCTTTAAAAAAGAAGTAGCCTTATGAAAAATGCCAGAAAAAAGATTACGTTAATAACCAGGAACATTATGTAAAGTACAGGAGGGAATTGAAAAAGTTAATACGGGTGGCAAAGACATGCTACAATAAAATTGTGTCAAAAGGTGCGTCAGCGGGAGGCTCCGAATGAAAAACAACAAAGAGTGACGTTTTAGAGGAGCAGACAGGTGATTGGTTAGTGAGTGTTGCAGCTCTGTTTTGCTCTCTATGTTAGCGAAGGGGGGAAATTAAGAGCTGATAAACAATAACTTGCTAGTATTATTAAATTACTAAATTAAACTAAATAAAATGATACAACAATTAACCAGAAAAATATCGATTGAATAAAATCATTAACTAATAATTAATAAATAAAACAAGTTTTGTGATGGTAGGACAGGTGGTGTGTCGTAACTGCAGCGACTGGATTCTGTGGAGAGCATCACGATCCCGAGCCACCACATCTGCAGTAAGTCTCTGCAACTCGAGGAACTTGGGCTCAGAATTGTTGAGCCGGAATACGAGCTTAAGACATTGCCATGCAGAATGGATGGGGAGAATGATCTGGTCACTTAATTCCAGGAGGCAGTCACAGCCTTCAGATTAAGTAGCACTTTAGATTTCGTCAGTTGTCAGGGACAGGAAGTAGTGACTGCGATTCAGGAAGGTTTGGGGAACCAGGATGTAGTGATGGATGAGCCTCTGCCTGGACCTTTTCCAACAGGGACAAGGTAATTTCTACCTGTATGGATGAGAAAAAAGAATGCAGGGAGGATGGGCAAACTGACCACGGCACTGTGGTTCCTTAGGATAGGGTGTAACCATAGGATTTAGTAAAAATTATTAAGATTCTATAACCATTTTTACATAACTATAATATGTGAAATTGTATGTTAAAAGCATACAAGCCTGTATAAAATCGCGAATGGCTGAGAGCAAAGCAGGATGGGAAATTATGCCAACCTGACTAAAAACACTGCTGAGTTTACAATTAATGAAGTAATGGAATGTAGTGCTAAGTTTATGGAGACGAGGAATTCAGCAATATTATGCGTAAAGAGATAAGAACTAGAGAGGGAGATAGGAGTTGGATACATCCTTCAGTAGTATAGCTATAGGATGGAGAGTCTGTTTAGAAAATGTTCAAGGAAATCCTTTGTGCAAAGTGAACATCTAAGATAAGGATACTTAGTAATGCATAGAGACAAAACTACTGGGATCAACCTGGTCATAAAATGGCTACCGAGGGAAGCAAGACTTTTTACCTGGTGTCAGAGGGTTAATTACTGCCACGTAGGCAAAACGAGAGGTAAAAGGATATAAAGATTCAGGTTTTGAACATCGAAAGCAGCGCACCATGTAGCCAGAGATTGATAGCAGCTTCGGTCAACAGAACACAGCGAGATACCAAGGAAGCGAGCTTCGGTCAACAGAACACTGCAAAATCCCAAGGAAGCGAGCTTCGGTCAACAGAACACAGCAAAATCCCAAGGAAGCGAGCTTTGGTCAACAGAACACAGCAAACTCCCAAGGAAGCGAGCTTCAGTCAACAGAGCACAGCAACATAAAATCAGGAGACCACGCAGCAGTCACTGGGAAGGAACGCCGAGTTCGAGGAACAGACTCTGACTATCTCCTTGTTCAGTACTACTGATTTGTACTGGATGTTTAATGTTTAATAAACCTGTTTAACTGATACACAATATAGCTGAACCCGGAGTGGTTTGTGTAGTCACGGACACATTATTATAAGAGCTTTTAAAAGCTACAGATTGGCTCCCAACGTGGGGTAGTGAATATTAATTGAGATCAGGTCTATTGTGCATAAGGCAGGCGTTTGGATTTTCGTTTGGCTTTTCGTCTGATCAATTAAAGTTGTTGTGAAAGGTTAGGTTATCTATCAGATAGTGTCTCTTTAAGTTGATATTAGAATGTCGAGTGAGATTGTTTTTTTTAGATTATAAAGCGAAGTTAATGAAGAAGTGCGATGATGCACAATTGCAGCCATTGATAGTAGAATGTCTAACAAAGGATGTGAGAGTATCTTTGGAGGACGTTTTTGCATTCATTGAAAAGCAAGTTAAGGAGAAGTGATGGAAGGCGGATAGGGCAGTGCAGCTACTGATCTATGCCGCAGTGTATTGTGTGGAACAAGATAAAGAAACCTTCCTAGAAATGGAAGATGATCAGGATGAATTAGGAAAAGACAAACTACGGGTGATACAAGACAATCTAACGTTTACGGGTGCAAACTCGCAGCATGTAGAGGAGAATTTAACGTTTCAGTGGGAAAAGTTAAGAGAGAATCTAACGTTACAGAGTGAAAAGTCAAAATCGGAGAAAGAAGCCTTAGAGTTAAAAAACAAGAATACAATTCTTCAGGGACATGTCGGTGACTCGGCAGCAATAATGCAGCAACAGATTATTAACACCGTTCACGCCAGCGCTGCAATGCAGAACCTTGAAGAGGCTAAAAGCCAAATAGCCTTCTGAACAAAAGATAATGGCCCAGAAATTCGGGTCCCAACACGTGAGTATGCACGGAGCAATCACGCATGGACCAAATGGAACTGCCGGTATCTTGCATGCACTACGCATGCGCGGAAAGCCGGCACTTCCGTTCATCTGAACGAAGGGGTTCAGAGGTCGAACACATGCGTGCGGGAGTCTGTGCGTGCGTGTTGAACTTCCTTTTTTTTACAGGTTTTTCCGTGCACATAAGTCTCTACATTTTAGAAATGTAATAACCAGGCATAAGGACGTCATTTTAAAAGGTAAGTGGTCAATTACTTAAAATTGAAATTTTTTTTCCACAGGTTTAATATTTTTAAATACTTTAATCTAAGGTAGGTGTATTTTTAGCTCCGCTTTAAAAAAATTATTATTTTTTTTAAATTTAAATTATTGTTCAAATTGTTATGTAATGTTATTTATAATTTATTTAAAAAGTGTGATGTGTTTAAAAAAATTATTTGAAGGTTAACTACTGTTTTGGTGGCTGGAGTATACATAAGGTTGACAGGTCTGTCTGTCAATCATATGAATGGGCTTTTACCCGCTCCAATTGGTTGCCCATGGCTCAAGTGATCCCAGTGGACGCATTGCACTAACTACGCCGCTGGATCACGCAAGCGCAGCATGCCGGGAGCTGGACCGGGCCACAGAGAGGAAATCCACGCAGGCCCAAGCCTCAAATGTCGGTGCGCTAGTTTAGTGTAGGTCGGGGGCTTTCACCTGCGGGAAGCCCCCGACCCGAATTTCTGGGCCATTGACTGCCTGATCAGTCAACTAAATGAGTCACGAGGGTCCCTTAGAGAGGCTCTTCAGTGTCCCCACAGGGAGTTAGACCACCAACAATGCCACAGTACTATACAACAATTAGAAAAACTGTTGGGGAAACAATGGGCTGGAACAGTGGCAGTTACAGGAATAGACTCCCCCGGGTGTTGCGATCAGCAATACGAGAGGTTAAATGGACAGCTATTCTCTCACTTGCAGTCTGCTTCCCAAAAGTCCCCCATCTCGTATGCCACCAATAACTTGGCTGGGAGGGCCCCAGCCTACGCGAATAACAGTATAAAAACCTCAGTGAGCGAGCCTGTACTTGTTAAAGCCCCAGTTAAAATTCTGACCCGCACCCAAGTGATTCCTAACCCACCACCAGCACCAGCTGCGGTAGCTGATAAAGCTCAAGCAGCACAAGCAGTACCACCAGCGGCAGGCCCTCCGGGAATGTTGTGGGCAGGTACTTACGAACGATCCAAGCCCCTGAACTATGCAGAGTTACAGGGATGTGGGCAGCAATTCGGACCAGTTAACCCACATAAATGCTGTATAGAGCTAAGGCAACGTACAGTGGCATTCCGGAATTAACACCCCAATTTTGAGGATAGTGACATGAAAAATGTTGTACTGTCTACCCTGACTCCGGATATATGGACCAGTCTCCCATTCCTGGCATTTAATGTGGGAAATACCCTAAATGCTTTAATCACATACATAAAGACAGCTCTAGGTTTGGATACTATTGATTTGGTCCAGGAATTAAACCAGACCCAACAAGGGGCTCATGAGACCCCTGCTGCAATCGGGGATCGGTTGTACACTATTGATGAGATGACACAGGCCCGCCCCAATGCTGATGCATTAAACGGGAAAGATGAAGCAGCATTTAAGACAATATACTTAAAGAATATTCAGACCTCACTGCGAACAGCCTTGGGGCACACTGTCACCCACAACTCACAGCGGACCAACCTATTAAGAGATGCTACTTCTGAATGGGATTATGTAAAATTCAGGTCCGGACACCAATAACAGAAACGCCAGTGAATGTAGTTCAGGGGCCTCAGGCCCCTCCGGTGTCCAACTCCTGAAGAAAACAGTTCATATGTTATAACTGTGGAAACGTGTGATACTTTGCAAAGGATTGGCAGAATCCGAGACAGACAGGCTCAGGAGGTGGGAGGAAGAATAATAATTACTCGAAATATGGTTCGTCCCGCTCACCCAATCCAATGGACTGTAAAATAGATGCCCTAGACTCACAAAAGGAGAGAATAATGCAAACTCTTGCATTGAACCAGAGTTCGGGGAGTCCAGTGGCTCCAGCCATGAGCTCATTATTCCCACCCTCACCACCGCCCCAACAATTTAATGGCCCACAATGACGGAGTCCCACCCCACTGGCCTGGTCTGAAGTGGGGTTCAGACGAGATGGCCATGGTCGACCAGTTTTCTCAGCTTTGCTGCCTGCGGGCCGACAGCTGACTATGCTAATAATCACTGGGTTATCTGTTACAATCCTGCATTCCCCAGACACCGAACTCCAACTTGAAATAGGCAAAAGTAGCGTCGTCATAACGGGAGTCACCGGTGCACAAGCACCCGTATATCCAGGGGAGGCACTTAGTATTTACCTTGAGACCTTCCCCGTAAAAATACCGATCCATTGTATATGTGTATGACAAATAGAATGGGAATACTTGGGAATGATACCCTAAGGGGAATGACAGCTATTATAGATTACAATCAGAACTGTATATGCTTTGAACCTAAACCAGGAGACATAGTGCAGATTTCAGACGCTCACGGTGTTTGCTATAAAGAAGCCTGAGCAGATCACGCTGCCGAAACATTCCCTGCCTGTTGTTAAATCCTTAGTGACCAAACATGCAGCTGCCTTTGCTATATCTGAACACGACTGCGGGAGAAAGGAAGGGGAAACACAAATTAATGAGCCACTCCATCGTGCAGGCAACTGGTACCCGATTCCCCGAGAAAGTATTTTGTATTTGCGAACAGCCATTGTCTCATTAGAAGAACAGGGTCGTTTGCCACTAATTCCCCTGCATGGCCGGTAAGGAAGCCAGATGGATCGTGGAGGCTTACTATTGATTACCGAGCCCTAAACAAAGCTTCCCCACGTCAGAGTCCGACTGTTAGTCGAGCCCCTTCTCTGTTAACATCCATACCCACCAAGGCCACAGTCTTCTCTGCTCTAGGCATAGCGAATGGTTTCTGGAGTACTCCTGTTGCTCAGGAGAACCAGCATAAATTTGCGTTCACTTTTGAAGGGCAGGGCTACACATTTAAGTGTTAACCGCAGGGGCTTCATAACTCGCCATCGATCTTTCATCAATAAATGGCACAAGAGTTAAAGATTTTTCTAAACCATCGGTCCATCTACAGTATGTTGATGACCTGCTCCTTGCTACTGAAACAATGGAGGAATACCTAGAACTTCTAGATGAATTGATAGGGTTAGTACAGAAGGCAGGGCTCAAAGTAAATCCAAAAAAGGCTCAGCTGGCAAATGATGAGGTTACATTTTTGGGAGTAAAATTTTCAGAAAACGGCCTGTGTCTGGACGATCTAAATGTAGAGACTTTTCAGCGGCTTTCACTGCCAGTTTCAAAGACTGCACTGCGATCCTTTCTAGGCCTGGTTGGATATCAATGAAATGTTATTCCGAACTTTGCAGACTTGGCTAAACCTTTGTATGATCTTTTAAAGGGCGACGTGGAAGAGATACAACCCGTATCGGGAGAACACCATTCTGCTGCGGTTAGTGCTTTGAAACGAGTCAAGATACAGGCTACAGCTCTCATTTCCCCGGATCATATTCAGCCCCTTCACCTTGAAGTAGGCTCCACCCCTTCCAGCTAAAGTGCCATTTTAAGTCAGAACCAGGCAATTAATGAGATACTACACCCCATCGCTTATGCCTCACATATCTTACGAGGGCTAGAAGGCACATTCTCAGTGTGTGATCGGCACCGGTTGGCAATATTTTGGGCTGTCAATCATTTTACTTATATCAGCGGACTACAGAAAGTGATTTTGCATTTACCACACACGCCCCTTAATCTGCTGCTAAAACCAAGTGAGACTAAGATGCCCTCTCAGCGAATCATACCTTTCTCCTAAACGAACTACACTGATACCCCTTATGCTCGCCTATGAGGGAAGCTTACACCAGTGTCCATTCCCAGTACTAGATATGGAACCAAATCCAATAAAGGCTAATGTCATACCTGGAACTTGAAATGTGTACATAGACGGATCATCATACTATGTGGATGGCCAAACTATAACTGGATGTGCCCTCATTGATATGGACACCCCAAAATTGCCGGTGGGATTTCACGTTCCCGCCCAATCCTCTCAACAAGCAGAAGTAATTGTAGTAATTCTCGCCACTCACTACACAATTACGGATGAAACTAATATCTGGTCCGACAGCAGCTACGTCTGGCCCTTCCCCTATATCATACAAATGATTTTTGCTCATCAGATGGTAATTCTTTATTACATTCTGCTCTTCTCTGTAAGCTATGGGAAGTGCTCCAGGAGCGATTCGCCCCTTGTCATGTAGGAAAGGTAGCAGCCCATCAGAAAGCTTGATCCCCCACTCCTTGGTAACCTAGCAGCGGATCGCCTTGTTAACAGTCTATCCAATACCTTGGTGGGTGATGAATGACACACAGGCACCCGTAGTGGTAGCGGTTACCAAAGTTATAACCATTGATCTCTTGGCCATGCAGGACTCACATACACCCTATGCACAAGTAATAGCCTAGCATGAGCAAGGGCGCCCATTATCTGCACCAGCCTCATGGGCAGACTTAACTTTAGTACAACATGGTGCGGTTAAAAACCCTCCCCTGCTCATGGCGAGGAATATAGAGGGAGACTTAGTAGTTTGCATTCCTCCCCAATTGAAGGAAGAGATTCTGGTCCTTTTCCATTCTCACCCTACAGCGGGACATTGCTCAGTGGCCACTACACTCCAAAACGTATTACCCATTTGTTGGTGGCCTGAAAAGGAGCAGCATGTGGAACAATATGTTAATCGCTGCCTGCCATGCCGACAAACAAACCCTCCTTCATATTCTAATCACTCCTTACTTAGGTCACAGCCTCCTACCGAGGGACCATGGACACACCTGCAGATTGACTTTATTGGCCCGCTAACAATATCCAAGTGTAACTACGAGTTCACACACGTTGTCATTGTTCAGTTCACTAAATGTTTGGAGGCGTTTCCCACAAGAAATAATACAGCACGCACAGCAGCCCGAATTCTATGGAGTGAGGTGTTCTGTAGGTGGGGATTATCACTACAAGTGGATAGCGATTAGGGTCCACACTATACGGGGGCAGTTTTCACAACCCCACAAGAAATGTTACAATAAAATATCATTTGCACATTGCCCACCATCCACAATCATCAGGGATCGTGGAGTGGTGGAATCGAACTTTAAAGACAATGTTGCAGAAGTTGTGTACTGAACACCCCACTCAATGGACTGACATGTTGCCCTTATGCTTAATGGCAATACGTTCAGCCCCACACGAGACTACGAGGGTAAAGCCATATGAAGCCATGACTGGGAGGCAGATGCAAATACCAGGACATCAAACACTGGGGAATAATACAACTTTAAAATTGCAACCATGTAGCCAAAAATGGTTACAAACCCTGATATATTATATGGCCGAGGTGAACAGAATAGTGTCCATTGACACAGGCAAATCACGTGAACAAATCAAGCGATATTATGATAAGAGGGTCAACCATTTCAGTATGATGTTGGAGACCAAGTGATGTTACGAAATTTCTCTCCAAGGAAACACTCATTCGAGGTAAAATGGACAGGCCTGCATACCTTAGCAGATAAAAGAAATCCAGCTGTGTAACATAGAAACATTGAAACATAGAAGATAGGAGCAGGAGAAGGCCGTTCGGCCCCTCGAGCGTGCTCTGCCACTTAATTAGATCATGGCTGATCATCCGAATTCAGAAACCTGCCCCTGCTTTCTCCCCATATCCCTTGATCCATTTAGCCTCAAGAAATATATCTATCTACCTCTTGAATATATTTAATGAATTGGCCTCAACTGCCCTGTGTGGTAGAGAATTCCATAGGTTTACCACTCTCTGGGTGAAGAAATTCCTCCTCAACTCAGTCCTAAATGGCTTACCCCTTATCCAGTGTACCTACTGAATGTTCCATATGGTCCAAAGGGAGAATGTAAACGTAAATGGATCCATATCAGCCAGATGGAAACTGTTACGAATTAAGATGTTACATTCTGGTCTACCCACAGATCAGAGATGTAGCGCTGCTAACTGATATTGATGATTGGATGTGCAGTGAAACTTCTGGAGGTACATCTGTACACTGGGCGAAGGAGGCAAATGCGCCCCATTCCCCATCTATGGAATGGAACCTCCAATCATTGGTGGACATAAACAATCAAAAGACCGTAATGGTACATCTGAGACATATAAGGAAGATGTTCACGTTTGGATTTGAAATAGTACAAAAGATAATATAACAACACCATACGTAATGGGTTGTGGTACATTACAAGGCAAGGTGTATAGTTGCGAAATAAATCACGGAGATGGTGTGTGTTTCAGATGCAGGAAAGGGACAACAAAAGCCCAAATATATGGAAATTCCTGAAGAAAAGTAATTGGATCTGGGAACATGTACAAGAATCAAACCAGGGCCCAGTGGTCTCGAAAAGGAAGGAAAATATACAATTGTGCTGGGCTCGGTGGCGTAAGAAAAAGACCGGTCAGTATTCTTATATTGGATCAAATATTATCACGAAACTTAAAAATCAGGATGATGAATGGCCTCCTATCCACGAATATAATGTAAAGATTACTAATTCAGCAGGATATGAGATTCCCAAAGATAATGTAGAGATCACCTCAGCAGAAAACAAACACTATATGGTACCCTTTAGCCGTTGGGGGAAATTAGAAGCATTCCAGATTTGTCAGTTACCAGGATCCCGGGAATGAAAATACCATGGTAGAATTCAAAGATTCAATAACTGGGTGTATGAGGGAAGATGGATATGTCTACAGCGTTGAACTCACACGTTATAAGAAAACAAGCCATTCAGAACCCCAGGAAGAACTGGAGAAACAATGTCCCCACTTAAAACCGGGACCTGGGAACGGCCATGTAATTATACCCACCTCTAAAGCAGTTTATCATCAAGTAATACCGGAATTGGCCCCTGTTATCCTCAATTTAACAGAACTAATACTACCAAAGTGCTGCCCTGACAAAACAGCGCAATTGACTGAAAGAATGTTGCAGCAAGTTTTTAACCAATACTGGGAAAATGCGACTTTGTTGGCAAGCATGCAGAAAACAGAAGGGGCCTTCCGCCATGAGCTTAGTACCACTCAAGAGGAAAGCCAGGAAAAGAATAGACAGAAAAGATGATTAATAAATGATGGCCTCACGGATTCCAACAAAGTAACCTGAGTAATCAACGCAATGACAACTGCAGATTTACAGAGTCAATTACAGACGGTAAGGGAAGAGTTGAAGGAGATATTTAGTAAAGAAAACAACATAGTAAGTGAGGAGCTAAGGAAAGATCAGGTAATGACCGTACGCCTATAGGATATCATACATGAATTAGAGGATCATGCCAAAAGAATTAATGATCTAATTAGAGAACACAGAATTACCTCTGAACAAGCAGCCAATAATGACTTATGCGTTATGTATGGGAATTGGCTGTTTGAACAATCTAGGTAAAACCTTCAGACATAGAAACATAGAAGATAGGAGCAGGAGGAGGCCATTCGGCCCCTCGAGCCTGCTCCGCCATTCAATGAGATCATGGCTGATCATCCAAATTCAGTACCCTGTCCCTGCCTTCTCCTCATATCCTTTGATCACTTTAGCATTAAAAAAAATATCCAACACCTTCTTTAATATATTTAATGAACTGGCCTCAACCGCCCTCTGTGGCACAGAATTCCACAGGTACACCACTCTCTGGGTGAAGAAATTCCTCCTCATTTCAGTCCTAAATGGCTTACCCCTTATCCTTAGACTATCACCCCTGGTTCTTGACACCCCGGCCATTGGAAACATCCTTCCTGCATCTAGTCTGTCCAGGCCTGACAGAATTTTATAGATTTCGATGAGATCCCCTCTCAATCTTTTAAGCTCCAGTGAGTAAAAGCCCAATCGACACAATGTCTCCTCATACGTCATTCCTGCCATCCCAGGTGAATCTTCGCTGCACTCCTTCCATGGCAAGTACGTCCTTCCTCAGATAAGGCGACCAAAACTGCACACAATACTCAAGGTGCGGTCTCACCAAGGCCCTGCACAACTGCAGCAAGACGTCCGTGTTCCTCTACTCGAGCCCTCTCGCTACAAAGGCCAACATACCATTTGCCTTCTTAACCGCCTGCTGCACCTGCATGCTTATCTTCAGCCAGTGGTGCACAAGAACACCCAGGTCTCTTTGCACGTCCCCTTCTCCCAATCTATTGCCATTCAGATAATAAGATGCCTTCCTGTTTTTGCCACCAATGTTTATAACCTCACATTTATCCACATTATAGTGCATTTGCCATGTCTCTGCCCAATCACCCAACCTGTCCAAATCGTACTGGAGTTTCACGGCATCCTTCTCACAGCATACCCTCCCACCCAGCTTTGTGTCGCCTGCAAATTTGGAGATATTACATCCAATTCTCTCGTCCAGATCATTAATATATATTGTGAGCAGCTGCTGTCCTAGGACCGATCCTTGCGGTACACCACTAGTCACTGCCTGCCACTCGGAAAATGACCCTTTTATTCTAACTCTTTGCTTTCTATCCACCAACCAGTTCCCTATCCAAGTCAATATCTTGCCCCCACTCCCATGTGCCTTAATTTTGTACGATAATCTCTTATGCAGGACCTTATCGAAAGCCTTCTGAATGTCCAAATACACCACATCCACTGGTTCTCCCTTATCTATTTTACCTGTTACATCCTCAAAAAATTCCAGTAGGTTTGTCAAGCACGATTTACCTTTTGTAAATCCGTGTTGACTTTGTCCGATCCTGTCTCTGCTTTCCAAGTGCTCTGCAATTACATCATTTATAGTGGACTCTAGCAATTTCCCCACTACCGATGTCAGGCTTACTGGTCTATAAGTCCCCGCTTTTTCTCTACCACCTTTTTTGAATAGTTCGGTAACATTTGATGCCCTCCAGTCCATGGATACTGTTCCAGAGTCTATCGAGTTCTGGAAGATAACCAGCAAAGCATCTACTATTTCTAGGGCCACTTCCTTAATTACCCTACGCTGCAGATTATCAGGCCCTGGGGATTTATCGGCCTTCAGTCCCATCAATTTTCCTAACACCATTTCCCTACAAATTCTGATTTCTTTCAGTTCCACACTTTCATCAGACCCGAAGTTCCCCGGCATCTCTGGGATGTTATTTGTTTCCTCCTTTGAGAAGACAGAACCAAATCATTTATGTAATGAAATCTGTTTGTCTTGATCCTGTATTCTTTTTGCACCCATGTATATTACCATCCCCACTGTGTATAGTTTCACTTCCTCTTTCCCGACTAACCTGGGAGATTCCAGGTCTTGGCTCTTGGCTCCGCCCCTGACTTCTCTTACATAAAGATCCCAGGATCTGTATGACTCATTCCTGTGAACCAGTCGGCGTGTGGAGATGTATGCTCTGATCTTAGTGATTAAAAGCCAACTTGTTTAAGTCTATAACTTCCAGTTTTGTGGTTATTGAAGGCCCATCAATATTAATCACTAATGAATACCAGGATGGATCGACTCCTAAAACCAGAGCATCTGGAGTTGGATCCACATTATGCTGAAGCATCAAATCAATTTGGACACTGGCTCAAATGCTTCGAACTCTTCGCGGGGGCCTCATCCACTAGCGAGGTAGATAAACTTAGTCTACTGACTACTTGCGTAAGTCATTGGATTTATTCGTTCATCCGGGACACCACCTCTTACACGGAGGCCATCACTATCCTGAAGGCCCAATACCAGAGGCCAGTAAACGAAGTGTACGCCAGACATCTGCTGGCTACACGCAGGCAGCGACCAGAGGAATCAATGGACGATTTCTTACAGGGCCTAAAGGACCTGGTCCGGGATTGTAACTGCAAGACCGTGACGGCCAAAACATACTCTGAAGAATTGGTCCGCGATTCCTTCATCACGGGCCTCAAATCGAATTATATCCGGCAGAGACTGCTGGGGAAGGAGGTCCTGGGCTTAAAAAAGGCAGTGGCCACTGCGCGATCGCTGGACGTGGCCCGGAAAACTCTGACTCTTAATCTTCTGGCCATGCGGCCCTCACCGCCTCGTGCACACCGAGGGGGCCACTATCTTGGAATCAACCATCTTCCCCATCCAGGTCTCAGACCAGCTCTACGCCGCCGGAGTCCCCACACAGAAGTTCACCCAGCAGTCCTACTACAGCGGCAATGTCTCGATGCCGGAAATGCTACTTCTGCGGCCAGGCCAAGCACCCCAGACAACGATGCCCAGCGAAGGACGCTACATGCTCCAAATGTAAGAAAAAGGGGCATTTTAGCAAAGTCTGCAGGGGGAATCCGATTTCCAACTCCGTCACAGCATCGTGCGTGCCATGCGTGCCGCCATCTTGGGATCCGCCATCTTATCCCGACTCAACGGCCGCCCAGGGCCCAACAGTGGCTTCGATCACGGTGGATCAATCCAAGCCACACCCGTTGACAAAATCCATGATGGACATACAGGTAAATGGGAATTTAACGAAATGTTTAATTGACAGTGGGAGTACCGAGAGTTTTATCCACCCTAGCCTGCTACGGCGGCACTCATTAACGGTAACCCCTACATGGAGCAGAATTGCTATGGCTGCTAAGGCCCACACTTCGGACATTTTGGGCTACTGTGTGGTAACACTGACTGTAAAAGCATGGACTACAAGGATTTTAAACTCCTCGTGATGCCAGAACTCTGTGTTAATGTAATCTTGGGCCTGGACTTCCAGTGCCACCACGAAAGTGTCACGCTAGCATATGGTGTGTCCCAGCCACCACTCACAGTCTGTGGCCTATCAATCTTAAAAATCAGCCCGCCCTCTTTATTCGCTAATCTCGCTCCGAACTGTAGGCCCATAGCGACCAAAAGTAGATGGTACAGTCTGGAAGACAGACACTTTATCAAGGCGGAAGTGGACAGACTCCTGCGGGAAGGCATTATTGAATGCAGTACCAGCCCGTGGCCTGCCTAAGTAGTCATAGTTAAAAATAACGAAAAGAAACGGATGGTAATTGATTACAGCCAGGCTGTTAATATTTATACCGAGCTGGACGCCTACCCTTTACCCCGCATATCAGAAATGGTCAACCAGATTGTGCAATACCGAGTCTTCTCGACTATCGACCTCAAATCCACGCATCAGCTGCTCCCCATTAGAATGGAGGACCGCCCATACACCGCCTTCAAGGCGAACGGGCGCCTCTACCATTTTCTCAGAGTGCCCTTCGGGGTAACAAATGGTGTCTCGGTCTTCCAACGTGAGATGGACCGCATGGTTGACGAGAATAAATTACAAGCTACCTACCCCTATCTGGACAATGTCACTATCTGCGGGCACAACCAGCAAGACCACGATCTAAATCTTGCGAGATTTTTAAAAACTGCTCTAAAGCTGAATCTAACCTACAACGAAGACAAATGTGTCTTCATCACAACCCGTCTCTGTATCCTCGGCTGTGCGGTGGAAGATGGTGTAATTGGACCGGACCCTGACCGATTATGCCCCCTAAAGGAACTGCCCCTGCCACACAATCCCAAAGCTTTAAAAAGGTGCCTGGGATTTTTTTCGTATTATGCCCAATGGGTGCCCAATTACTCCGATAAGGCCCGACCCCTCATTAAATCGACGTCCTTCCCACTATCAGCTGAAGCTCGGGAGGCATTCACCAGTATTAAACAGGACATTGAAAGGGCTGCAGTGTGTGCAGTGGACGAATGCATTCCCTTTCAAGTCGAAAGCGATGCGTCAGACTTTGCCTTAGCTGTGACCCACAATCAGGCTGGGAGAACTGTGGCCTTCTTCTCCCGAACCCTTCAGGGACCTGAAATCAGGCACTCTTCTGTCGAGAAGGAGGCACAGGCTATAATGGAGGCAGTGTGGCACTGGAGACACTACCTAGCCAGCAAACGTTTCACCCTGCTCACCGACCCGCGGTCGGTGGCTTTCATGTTTAATAACAAACAAAGGGGAAAAACAAGAATGACAAAATACTCAGGTGGCGGATCGAACTATCCACGTTCGACTATGATATTATGTACAGGCCGGGAGCCCTTAATGAACCCCCAGACGCCCTATCGCGGGGAATGTGTGCCAGCATTCATACGGACAAATTACAGGGTCTCCACAACGACCTCTGTCACCCAGGGGTCACCCGACTATACAGTTTAATGAAGTCCCGCAATCTGCCCCACTCCATCGAGGAGGTCAGGGCAATGACCAGAGCCTGCCGCATCAGTGCGGAATGCAAGCCTCGTTTCTACAGGCCTGACCGTGCACACCTTATCAAAGCCACACGGCCATTCGAGCGCCTAAGTCTGGACTTCAAGGGACCCCTTCCCTCTGCCGACCGTAACGTATACTTCCTCAATATCATTGATGAATATTCCCGCTTCCCCTTCGCCATTCCCTGCCCAGACATGACCAGTGCCACGGTCATCAAGTGTCTCTGTAATCTATTCTGCATGTTTGGCATGCCGAACTACATATACAGCGATAGGGGGACGTCATTCATGAGTGACGAGCTGCACCAGTTCTTGCTCTCGAAGGGATAGCCACTAGCAGAACCACTAGCTACAACCCCCGGGGTATTGGGCAAGTGGAAAGGAAGAATGCTACTGTTTGGAAGGCTGTCACGTTAGCCTTAAGGTCAAAAGGTCTTCCGACCTCCCGCTGGCAGGAAGTCCTCCCAGACGTGCTCCACTCCATAAGGTCTCTGTTATGTACTGCCACTAACGCTGCCCCTCACGAAAAGATGTTTGTTTTCCCCCGGAAATCCACCTCGGGCATATCTCTACCCGCGTGGCTGACGTCTCCGGGGAGAGTACTATTGCGGAAGCACGTGAGAGGCCATAAAACGGACCCCATTGTGGAAAAGGTACAGCTCCTCCATGCAAACCCTCAGTACGCCTATATCGAATAATCTGACGGGCGAGAGGACATTGTTTCCATAAAAGACCTCGCTCCCTCGGGGAGCGGAGAGAGCGATGGGAGACTACCCGATGAAGACCTACACTACAAAGAGACAGGACGCCCAGAGGTATCGATACCCAACTTTAACCTGGAGGACACTGCAGATAACCTGGAAGACACTGCGGAGGCCCGGGCAGTGGAGGAACCAGAATCCACTCCCCTAGAGGCACCCCAACCGGCTTTGCACCGATCACTGAGAACTGCAAAACCTCCTGACATACTCACTTATACCAAATTTTAAGAAACATCACCCCGATGGACTAAATCTATAGAAGGGGTGAATGTAATGAAATCTGTTTGTCTTGATCCTGTATTCGTTTTGCACTCATGTATATTACCCTCCCCACTGTGTATAGGTACACTTCCTTCTTCCCGATTAACCTGGGAGGTTCCAGGTCTTGGCTCTTGGTTCCGCCCCTGACTTCTCTAAAATAAAGATCCCAGGATCTGTATGACTCATTCCTGTGAACCAGTCGGCGTGTTGAGATGTTAGCTCTGATCTTAGTGAATAAAAGCCAACTTGTTTAAGTCTATAACTTCTAGCTTTGTGGTTATTGAAGGCCCATCAATTTATTTAGTTGTTCTGCCATTTCTTCGTTCACCAATATAAATTCCCCTGATTCTCATTGCAAGGGACCTACGCTTGACTTCACCAATCGTTTTCTCTTCACATATCATTAGACGCTTTTACAGGCAGTTTTTATGTTCCCAGGAATCTTACTCTCATATTCTATTTTCCCCTTCCTAATTAATCCCTTTTTCCTCCTTTGTTGAATGCTAAATTGCTCCCAATCCTCAGGATTATTGCTTATTCTGGCCAATTTATAAGTACTCTCCTTGGATCTTATGCTACCCCTAATTTCCCTTGTTGCCACGGTTGAGTCGCCTTTTTTGTTTTATTGTTATGGCAAACTGGGATGAACAAATTCTGTAGCTCATCCATTCGGTCTTTGAATGATTGCCATTTCCTATCCACCATCAACCACTTGTGTGACATTCCCCAATCAATCCTACCCAACTCACGCCTTAGACCATTGTAGTTTATTCATTTAAATGTAGGATGCTAGTCTGTGAGTCAACTAATTAATTCCACATCTTAATGAAGAAATCGAACATATTATGAGCGCACCAACCCAAGGGGCCTCGTACAACAAGATTGCTAATTAATGCTTTCTCATTACATAATACCCAGTCTAAGATGGCCTGATCTCTGGTTGGTTCCTCGACATATTGGTCCAGGAAACCATCCCGTAAACACTCCAGGAATTCCTCCTCCACAGTATTGTTACTAATTTGGTTCGCCCAATCTATATGTAGATTAAAGTCACCCATGATGTCTGCTGTGCCCTTATTGCACGCTTCTTTAATTTCCCTTTTAATGCCATCCCCAACCTCCGCCTTACTCTTTGGAGGTCTATATATCACTCCCACTAACGATTTCTGCCCCGTGGTATTTCTCAATTCTACACATACAGATTTCATACCATTAGAGCTAATATCCTTCTGTACAATTGTATTAATCCCTTCTTTAACCAGTAATGCTACCCCACCTCCCTTTTCCTTTTTGCATATCTTTCCTGAATATCGACTACCCCTGGATGTTGAGCTCCCAGCCTTGGCCATCCTTGAGCCACATTTCCGTAATCCCAACCAAATCATATTTCTTTACCTCTATTAGCGCAGCCAATTCATCCACCTTATTGTGAATGCTCCTCGCATTAAGACACAAAGCCTTCAGGCTTGTTTCTTTAACGCTCTTAGACCTATTAGAATTATTATTTACTGTGGCCACGTTTGATTTAAACCGTTTATTTCTCTGACTGCCATTTTATTATTCTCCTTAATATCTTTTGATTTTATCCTTGATTCCCTTTCCTCTGTCTCCCTGCTCAGGTTCTCAACCCCCTGTCATTTTAGTTTAAACCCTCCCCAGAGCACGAGCAAACACTCCCCCTAGGATACCAGTTCAAGCCCTGCCCAGGTGCAAACCGTCCGGTTTGAAATTGTCCCACCTCTCCCAGAACCAGTTCCAATGTCCCAGGAACTTGAATCCCTCCCCGTTGCACCATTCCTCTAGCCACTTATTCATCTGAAATATCCTTCTATTTCCACTCTGACTCGCATGTAGCACTGGTAGCAATTCTGAGATTACTGCCTGTGAGGTCCGATTTTTTAATTTACCTCCTAACTCCCTATATTCTGCTTTCATGAACTCATCCCGCTTTCTAGCTATATCGTTGGTGCCTATATGCACCACAACAACTGGCTGTTCACCCGACACTTCCAAGATGTTCTTCAGCTGCTCTGAGACATCCTTGACCCTTGCACCAGGGAGGCAACACATCATCCTGGAGTCTCGTATGCGGCCGCAGAAACGCCTATCTATTCGCATTACAATAGAAACCTATATCACTATAGCTTCACACCTCTTTTTCCTCCCGTCCTGTACAGCAGGGCCACCCCTGTTGCCAGGAAGTTGGCTGCTGCTGCTTTCCTCTGAGAAGACATCCCCCCCAATAGCACTCAAAGTGGTGTATCTGTTTGAGAGGGGGATGTCCACAGCGGACCCCTGCACTACCTGCCTGCGGCTTGTACTCTGACTGTTGGTCACCCAATCCCTTTATGCCTGTTCAATCTCTACCTGCGGTGTGGCCAACTCTGTAAACGTGCTATTCGCGACGTCCCGAATATCGTGAATGCTCCAGTATGCATCAATTCACATCTCCAGTGCCGCAATGCAGTCTGTCAGCAGTTGCAGCTCACCAGAGAGAGCTTAGTAACTACAAACCATTTAAAGTTTAAACAAGAGAGAAATACTCACCAACGAATCACTTCCCTGCTTCCTGCTGACGTCACACTTTGATTACTTTTTACCTCTCTCTCCCGCTGCTCAATTGGTAAGCCTCACCTCGCTGCTCCTTATATGCCACGCTCGCTGTTCCATTCCCAGGTCCACTCTGGTCGGGCTTCACCTCGATGCTCCTTTTATGCGTCGCTCGCTGTTCTACTCCCAGGTCTGCTCTGGTCTGGCCTTGCCTCGCTGCTCTTTTTATTCCATGCTCTCTGCTCCACTCCCAACCCGCTCTGGTCGGGCCTCGCCTCGCTGATCCTATTATGCCGTGCTCGCTGTTCCACTCCCAGGACCGCTCTGGTAGGGCCTCGCCTCGCTGCTCCTTTTATGCCGTGCTCGCTGTTCCACTCCCAGGTCTGCTCTGGCATGGCCTCGCCTCGCTGCTCCTTTATAGCCAGGCTCGCTGTTCCACTCCCAGGTCCGCTCTGGTCGGGCCTCGCCTCGCTGCTCCTTTCTAGCCATGCTCGCTGTTCCACTCCCAGGTCCGCTCTGGTAGGACATCGTCTCACTGCTCCTTTATAGCCGCCCTCACTGTTCCATTCCCAGGTCCGCTCTGGACGGGCCTCGCCTCGCTGCTTCTTTATAGCTGCGCTCACTGTTCCACTTCCAGTTCCGCTCTGGTCGGGCCTCAGCTTACTGCTCCTTTTATGCCGCACTCGCTGTTCCACTCCCAGGTTCGCTCTGGTCAGGCCTCGCCTCACTGCTCCTTCATAGCTCCGCTCACTGTTCCACACCCAGGTCCACTCTGGTCGGGCCTCGCCTCGCTGCTCCTTTATAGCCGTGCTCGCTGTTCCACTCCCAGTTCCGCTCTGGTCAGGCCTCAACTCGCTGCTCCTTTTATGCCGCGCTCGCTGTTCCACTCCCAGGTCTGCTCTCGTCGGGCATCGCCTCGCTGCTCCTTTTATGACATGCTCGCTGTTCCATTCCCCGGTCTGCTCTGGACGGGCCTCGCATCACTGCTACTTTTATGCCGCACTCGCTGTTCCACTCCCTGGTCCGCTCTGGTCGGGCCTCGCCTCACTGCTCCTTTATAGCTGCGCTCACTGTTTCACTCCCAGGTCCGCTCTGGTCTGGCCTCGCCTCACTGCTCCTTTATAGAGGTGCTCACTGTTCCACTCCCAGTTCTGCTCTGGTCAGGCCTCGCCTCGCTTCTCCTTTTATGCCGCGCTCACTGTTCCACTCCCAGGTCCGCTCTGGTTGGGCCTCACCTTGCAGCTCCTTTATAGCCATGCTCGGTGTTCCACTCTCAGGTCTGCTCTGGTCGGGCCTCACCTCGCTGCTCCTTTATAGCCGCGCTCACTGTTCCACTCCCAGGTCCGCTCTCGTCTCGCCTCGCCTCACTGCTCCTTTATAGCGGCGCTCACTGTTCCACTCCCGGTCCGCTCTGGTCGGGCATCGCCTCGCTGCTCCTTATATGCCACGCTCACTGCTCCGCTCTCAGGTCCGCTCTGGTTGGGCTTTGCCTCACTGCTCCTTTATAGCCCCGCTCGTTGTTCCACTCCCAGGTCCGCCCTGGTCGGGCCTCTCCTCGCTGCTCCTTTTATGCCATGTTTTATTGCATGTGTGATATCCTATGGTCGTTACCTGATCTTTCCTTAGCTCCTCACTTACAATGTTGTTTTCTTTACTAAGTATCTCCTTCAACTTTTGCCTTACCCTCTGTAATTGATTCGGTAAATCTGCGGAGCCCATTGCCTCCCAACTTAGGTCACTAGCAAACACCTGTCAGGGCTATCCAGTTATTACGGTGATGAGGAATTATGCAAGGTCAAGATTTTAGTTAGAATTCTCCCTGCCAAATACGAATGCCACGAGTTAGGGGGTCAAAGATGCCCAACCCCCTATTTAGAACAGAGAATATAGGAGTAGTAAAAGGAAATACTGTTAGTCGATTTCTCATGGCACCATAAGTGTTAATACAGTTAGAAAAACTAACCTGGATTGAACCAAACCTACAAGGCTCCAATACAAATGAGGCCGCCCTTGTTGCACAAAAAGTTAAACGACGAATCAAAACACACCTGTGGATATAGTTGGAATAAGGAAAGATTACAATGTACTATGGAAGTGGCAGGCCCCTTAGATGTATGGACTGGCATAGCCTAAGTGCTGTTTTACCACCTTAGAAAACTCTTATAGTCACGGAACACTTGAATGTGTAGGGAACTACTCTATTAACCCTACAAAGACTCCATTGATAGAAGGACGAATCCTCCTCGCATTGGCCTCACATGGCCAACAGCTACTACAAGCAGAAGACTATTTAAAAATAAACCTACAAGATTTCGTCACTACATTCAGATATGATATCCTTGAGCTACCTGAAGCATTAAACAACTAATATATGAACTGAGCACCTACCAACGCCATTATTACGCCCTGGTGCAAGGGAATAAAGCAATAGCTGAGGACTTCCCAGATATCGAGGATCAGGCACACTGGTGGGATGTAGGAACACATGTTGTACTGATATGCTTACTAGTTTACAGCTGCTACCTGAAAAACTTAATGCACGAAACGCGATCATGTTTAAATGTGATTACAACCCAGAACATGTTAGAGGTACATAAACAGAAGCAAAATAATCCATATGTAAGATTTTAGTTTTACGGGGTCGGCAAATGTCTCGCCCTCAAGGTAGGGATATATAGGATAGGGTGTACCTGTAGGATTTAGTAAACATTATTAAGACTCTATAACCATTTTTCTATAACTATAATGAGTGAAATAGTTTGTCAAATGTCTAAACACCTGTATAAAATGGTGAATGGCTGAGCAAAGCAGGATGGGATAATGCCAACCAGACTAAAAACCATTGTTTAAAATTTGCTGAAGTAACGCAATGTTGTGCTAAGTTTATGCAGGTGAGGTATTCAGCAATATTATGCTTAAAGAGATAAAAACTAGAGAGATAGATAAGAGTTGGAGACATCCTTCATTGGTACAGCTATCGGATGGACTGACTGTTTTGTCAACATTCTAAGAAGTGTTCTGTGAAAAGTGAACATCTGAGATAAGGGTACTCTGTTATCCATAGAGAAAAACCTAGTGGGATCAACAAGGTCATAAGATGACTAACGAGGGAAGCAAGACATTTTACCAGGTGTCAGAGGGTTAATTACTGCCACGTAGGCAAAACGAGAGGGAAAAGGGTATAAAGAGACAGGATTGGAACTTCGAAAGCAGCGAACCATGTAACAAGAGATTGACTGGAACTTCGGTCAACAAAACACAGCAAGATCCCAAGGAAGCGAGCATCGGTCAAGAGAACACAGCAACATGCATCAGGAGAGTGGGACACAGTCACTGGGAAGGACCGCTGGGATCGAGGAACAGACTGTGACTATTTCCTTGTTCAGTATTACTGCCTTGTACTGGATGTTTAATGCTTAATAAACCTGTTTTACTGATACACAATATACCTGAACCCAGAGTGTTTTTTTTAGTCACAGACTGTTTTACTGATACACAATATACCTGGACCCAGAGTGGTTTGTGTAGTCACGGACTGTTTTACTGATACACCATATAACTGAACCCAGAGTGGTTTGTGCAGTCACGGACTGTTTTACTGACTGTGTTTTTGCAGCATTCTCTGTTGTTATTTTCGATTTCCAGCATCTGCAGTATCTTGCGATCATTCCTGGACCCAGAGTGGTTTGTGCAGTCACGGACTTTTTTACTGATACACAATATACCTGGACGCAGAGTGGTTTGTGCAGTGACGGACAGTTTTACAGATATGCAATATACCTGGACCTTGAGTGGTTTGTGTAGCCATGGACTGTTTTACTGATACACAATATACCTGTACACAGAGTGGTTTGTGTAGTCACAGACTGTTTTACTGATGCAAAATATACCTGGAGCCGGAGTGGTTTGCGTAATTATGGACTGTTTTACTGATACACAATATACCTGGACCCGGAGTGGTTAGCGTAATCACGGACTGTTTTACTGATACACAATATACCTGGACCCAGAGTGGTTTGTGTAGTCATGGACTGTTTTACTGATACACAATATACCTGGACCCAGAGTGGTTTTTGTTGTCACGGACTGTTTTACTGATACACAATACAAATGGACCCGGAGTGGTTTGTGTAGTCACGGACTATTTTACTGATACACAATATACCTGTACCCGGAGTCGTTTGTGCAGTCACGGACTGTTTTACTGATACACAATATATCTGAACCCAGAGTGGTTTGTTCAGTCACGGACTGTTTTACTGAAACAATATATACCTGGACCCGGAGTGGTTTTCGTAGTCACGGACGCTTTTACTGATACACAATATACCTGGACCCAGAGTGGTTTGTGTAGTCACAGAATGTTTTACTGATACATTATATACCTGGACCCAGAGAGGATTGTGTAGTCACGGAGTGTTTTACAGATACACAAAATACCTGAACCCAAAGTGGTTTTTGTAGTCATGGACAGTTTTACTGATACACAATATACCTGAACCAGGAGTGGTTTGTGTAGTCATGGACTGCTTTACTGATACACAATATACCTGAAGCCGGAGTGGTTTGTGTAGTCACGGACTTTTTTACTGATACACAATATACCTGAACCCGGAGTTGTTTGTGTAGTCATGAACTGCTTTACTGATGCACAATGTACCTGGACCCAGAGTGGTTTGTGTAGTCAAGGACTTTCTTACTGATGGATGGTTACAGTGAGGGGGTGGTGTGTATCTGAGAGTGCTACAGTGAGGATCATGGTGTATATCAGGGTATTACAGTGAGGGGTGAGGGGTACATCAGATTGTTATAATGATGGATGTGGTTTATATCAGAATTTTTCAGTGAAGGGTCTGGGGAACAATGAGTGTTGTGGGTTTTATCAGTGTGTTAGTTTGAGATGTGTGTGGTATTTAAGAGAGTGGGGTCGATCTGTGTGTTTCAGTGAAGGGTGCTGGATATATCAGAGTGTAATGAGCTATACCAGAGTGTTAGAGTGAGGGTTGTGATGTATGTCAGAGTTTTATAGTGAGGGATCTGGGTTTTATCAAAGTGTTACATTGAAGGGTGTGGGGTATATCAGTGTTACATTGAGGGGTTTGGGATATATCAGAGTGTTACATTGAGGGGTGTGGTGTATATCAGAGGGTTAAAGTGAGGTGAGTGGGATATATCCGTGGGTCACAGTGAGAGGTTTGGGATACCTAAGAGAGGATTAAAGTGACGGGTATATCGGAGTGTTAAAATGAATGCTGTGGGGAATATCAGAGCCTTACAGTGAGGGGTATGGGGTATATCAGTGCTACAGTGAGGGGTGTGGAGTAGATCACAATTTTCAACTGAGGGATGTGGGGTATAACAGAGTGTTACAGTGAGGGGTCTGTGGTATATCAGTGTTACATTAAGGGGTGTGGTTTATGTCAGAGGGTGTTACAGTGAGGGGCGTGGGGGGTATCAGCGTGTTACAGTGAGGAGTGTGCGAAATATCGGATTGTTATATTGATGGGTGTGGGTTATATCAGAATGTTTCAGTGAGGGTTGTCGGATGTATCATCAGAGTGTTACAGTGAGGGTCGTTCGATATCTAGTAGAGTTTCAATGAGAGGTGTAGGGTATATCAGAATGTTATATAGAGAGGTTTGTGGTGTTTAAGTCAGTGGGTTGTAGCTGAGAGTTGCAGTGAGGGGTGCTGGGTATATCAGAGTGTAGTGAGGTATATCAGAGTGTTAGAGTGAGGGGTGTGGGTTTGTCAGAGCATTACAGTGAGAGGTCTGGTTTATATCAGAGTGTTACATTGGTGTGTGAGTGGTATATCAGCGTGTTAATGTGAGGTGAGTGAGGTATATCGATATGTACTGTGAGAGGTTTGGGACATGTAAGTGAGGATTCAAGTAAGGGGTCTATCAGAGTGTTACAGTGAGTGGTGTCGGGTGTGTCAGAGTTTTACAGTGAAGGGTGTGGGCTATATCTCAGTGTTACAGTGAGGGGTGTGAGATATATCAGAGTGTAACAATGAGGGGTGTGGGGTATATCAGCGTTTTAAAGTGAGGTGAGTGGGATAGATCTGTGGGTCACAGTGAGAGGTTTGGTATACCTAAGAGAGCATTAATGTGAGCGGTATATCAGAGTGTTACAGTGAATGCAGTGGGGAATATCAGAGCGTTACAGAGAGGGGTATGAGGTATATCAGAGCGTTGCTGTGAGGGGTATGTTGCATATCGGAGCGTTACAGTGAGGTGTATGGTGTACAGCAGTGTTACAGTGAGGGGTGTGGGGTATATCACAGTTTTCAACTGAGGGATGTGGTGTATAACAGAGTGTTAGAGTGAGGGGTGTGGTGTATATCAGAGGGTGTTACATTGAGGGGCGTGTGGTGTATCAGAGAGTTACAGTGAGGGGTGTGCGGTATATCCGATTGTTATGGTGATGGGTGTGGGTTATATCAGATTGTTTCAGTGAGGGGTGTCGGAAGTATAATCAGATTGTTACAGTGAGGAGTGTGGTATATATCAGAGTGTTACAGTGAGGGGCGTGGTGTATATCAAAGTGTTACACTGAGTGGTGTGGAATATATCACATTGTTATAGATATTGGTGTGGGTTAAATGAGAATGTTTCTGTGAGAGGGATAGAGTACCTCAGGGTGTTACACTGAGGGTGCGGGTTAGATTCGTGTTACATTCAGGGTTGTGGGGTATATCAGAGTTTTACATTCAGGTGTGTGAGGTATATCAGAGTGTTACAGTGAGGGGTGTGGTGTATATCAGTGTTACAGTCAGGGGTGTGAGGTATATCGGTGTATTACAGTGAGGGATGTGGACTATATTGGTGTGCTACAGTGAGGGACGTGGATTATATCTATGTGTTACAATAAGGTGTGTGTGAGGTACATAAGATTATTACAGTCAGGGGAGTGGGTTTACAAGAGTGTTACAGTGAGGGGTATGGTGTATATCAGAGTGCTACAGTGAGGGGTGTGTGGGACCTATCAGATTGTTATAAGCAGGGCAGTGGGTTTACAAGAGTGTTACAGAGATTGGTTTGGAGTACATCAGAGTGTTACAGTGAGGGGTGTAGGGTATACCTGAGTGATACAGTGTGGCATGTGGGGTATATCAAAGTGTTACAGTGAGGAGTGTGCGGTATATCAGAGTTTTACAGTGAGCGGTGTGGGATATATCAGAGTGTTAAGGGAGGAGTGTGAGGAATATCAGTGTGTAACAGTGAGGGGTGTGTTGTATATCAGTGTGTTACACTGAGTGGTGTGGGATATGTCACATTGTTATAGTGATTGGTGTAGGTTATAACAGAATGTTTCTGTGAGAGTGATAGAATATATCAGAGTGTTACAGTGAGGGTGTGGGGTAGATTCGCGTTACTTACAGGTGTATGGGGTACATCAGAGTGTTACATTCAGTTGTGGGGTATATCAGAGTGCACCAGTTAGGGGTGTGGGGTATATCAGATCGTTACACTGAGGGGCATGGGATATATGAGTGTTACAGTGAGGGGTATGGGGTATATCCTAGGGTGTTACAGTGAGTGGCACGGGTTATATCAGAGTGTTACATTCATGGGTGTGGGGCATATCAGAGTGTTTCATTGAGAGGTGTGGTGCATATCAGAGTGTTACATTGAGAGTTCTATGATATTTAAGAGAGTGGTTTGTATCTGAGTCTGTCAGTGAGGGCTGCTGCATATATCAGATTGTAGTGAGGTATACCAGAATGTTAGAGTGAGGGTTGTGGGATATATCAGAATTTTACAGTGAGGGGTGTGGGTTATATCATAGTGTTACATTGTGGGGTGTGGGGTATATCAGAGTGTTAACGTTAGGTGAGTGGGATATATCTGTAGTCATACTGAGAGGTTTGGGATACCTAAGAGAGGATTTATGTGAGGATTATATCATAGCGTTAAAGTGAATCCTGTGGTGAATGTCAGAGCGTTACACTGAGGAGTATGGGGTAAATCATAGAGTTACAGTGAAGGGTGAGGGGTATATCAGAGTGCTACATTCAGGGGTATGGGATATATCAGAGTGTTAAAGTGAATCCTGTGGGGTATATCACAGCGTTACACTGAGGGGTATGAGGTGTATCAATGTTACAATGAGGGGTGTGGTGTATAACAGGGTGTTATAGTGAGGGGTCTGTAGTATTTCAGAGTGTTACAGTGAGGTGTGTGGTGTATATCCGAGGATCTTACAGTGAGGGACGTGGGATATATCAGAGTGATAATTTCAGGGGCGTGGGGTATATCAGAATGTTATCGTGAGGGATGTGGGGTATATCAGCGTGTTACAGTGAGGGGTAAGGGAAATATCAGATTTTCATAGTGGTTGGTGTGGGTTATATCAGAATGTTTCTGTGAGGGGGTGGAGTATCTCAGAGTGTTAGAGTGAGGGCTGTGGGGTAGATTAGTCTTATATTGAGGAGTGTGGGTATATCAGTGTGCTACAGTGAGGGCTGTGGCGTATATCACAGCTTTACATTGAGGTGTAGGTGGTATACCAGTGCTACAGTGAGGGGTGTGGTGTGTAACAGAGTGTTACAGTGAGGGGTGTATGGTATTTCAGAGTGTTACATTGAGGGGTGTGGTGTAAATCCGAGGGTGTTACAAAGAGGGGCGTGTGTTATATCAGAGTTTCACATTCAGAGGTGTGGGGTTTATCAGCGTGTTACAGTGAGAGGTGTGGGGTATATCAGTGTGTTACGGTGAGAGTTTTATGGTATTTATGAGAGTGGGTTGTGTTAGATCCGTGTGTTAATGGAGACACAGAATGCAGGAGTTGATTTAACAAGTGTTTACTGAACAAAGTCTGGAGGTGAACTAACAACACAAGACGCTACACAGCGTTATATACCCGAGTGGTCGCTACTGGCACTACAGTATACAAGGGCTTCAAAAACATAGTTCCTCTTAAAGGTACATACACTACAATTCCTCCCCTTTTAGATAAATAGTACATAACATTTTAAGTACTCATTAAATAACATTTTTACAAGAACAATAATCTACACATTGGCTGAAGTTAATCAATTACAAATTCAGTCTCTCTGGAGGCTTCCTGACTAGGTCCGGATAACGCCTCGGTGGTGTAGTAGGTTTTGGTGGTGTAGTAGGTTCTTTTGGCAAGATCGATTCGGCTTCAATGCCAGTGTCGGGTTCATCTGGTTCCAGTATCACCGAATCGGAGGTAGATACTATGGGTATCTTTGCTTCATTACTAGGCGTATAGAGTTGTGGTGTAGGTTGTCCTTTTTCGGATGACTCTATGATCTGGTCAGCATGGCGCCTTATTATGCTTTCTCCAATGTCCACGGTATACATCAGCGGTCCTAGTCATGTGCAAATAGTTCCAGACTGCCATTTCTCGGTACGGTAGTACTGGGCCAAAACTGGTTGACATATCTGGAAGGTTCTCGTTGGCCTTTCATTCATGCTTTGAAATTGTCGGTTCTCTACGTCCCTTCTGACGTTTGGCTTGACCAAATCCAGCCGGCATCTTAGTCTTCGATTGAAAAACATCATGGCAGGGGTTTGGTTTGAAACCACATGTGTTGCATTCCTGTACGCAAACAAGAAGTTATCTACCTTATGTTGTAGATTTATGTCTTCATTACCCATGGCGTTTATGGCCTTCTTGAAGGTCTGGACAAACCTTTCAGTGAATCCATTGGTGGCGGGATGGTATGGGGTGGGCGTGTAGTGCTTAAACACATTGTTTTTTAAGAATTCCCTGAATTCTTCTGATACAAATTGCGTTCCATTATCAGAACAGATCTGTTCAGGCAGCCCATTCCTGGCGAATATGGCCCTTAATATTGTGATGTTTTTTTCCGTGGTGGTGGAGGACATCTTAATTACCTCTGGCCACTTGGAGTGTGCATCCACCGCGATTAAGAACATTGTGTCCATAAATGTACCAGCAAAGTCGATATGTACCATTTGCCGTGGAGATGAGGGCCACTCCCATGGATGTAGAGGGGCTTGTGGTGGGGCGTTTTGGACCTTCTGGCATCCTAGACAGCTCTTGGTCATTTCTTCGAAGTCTCCATCGATACCTGGCCACCACACAAACGCTCTGGCTAAGTTCTTCATTTTCACTCCACCCAGATGCCCCTCGTGAAGTTCCTTTCGCACATTATCCTTAAGTTTGGGTGGAATCACCACTCTGGATCCACACATCAAGGTTCCTCGGCACACTGACAGCTGTTCTTTTCTTTGCGAGAATGCTGGCAACAGTGGTTCGCCATGTGCTGGCCATACTTTCACCGTTAAATCGTAGACTCGTGATAGAGTCGGGTCATTTCTCGTTTCCTTTTCAATGGTAGAATTTGTCACCGGTAGACATTCCAATATGGTCGAGTGGAATATCTCCACTGGGTCCACTGTAGGCGCCTCTTCTACCATTGGCAATGGTAGGCGCGATAACCCGTCAGCATTCCCATGCTGTTTGGTTCCTTTGTATTCTATGTCATATTGGTGTGCCCCTAGGAATTGGGACCACCTCTGTAGCCTTTACGCTGTCATAATGGGAACGCCCTTTTTAGGGTTGAATATGGAGACGAGGGGTTGATGGTCAGTCAACAAGGTAAATTTTTGTCCGTGTAGGTAATGGTTGAATTTCTTCACCCCCCACACCAGGCTGAGAGCTTCCCTGTCGATCTGGGCATAGTTACGCTCAGCTGATTTCAATGAGCGTGACGCAAAAGCTATCGGCCGTTCCGAGCCATCAAGGAATCTATGCGATAATACCACTCCCATGCTGTAAGGGGATGCATTGCACGCCAGTCTGATTGGCAGTGATGGGTTGTAATGAGCCAATACTTCTCTGGACGTGATCAAGCCTTTGCATTTATGGAAGGCACTTTAACAGTCTTCGCTCCATTTCCAAACTACTCCCATTTGTAGCAGTGCGTTAAGGGGGTGCAGAACCGTCGACAAGTTTGGTAAAAATTTATGATAGTAATTTATTAATCCCAGGAACGACCTTAATTGTGAGACATTTTCAGGCGCTGGGACCTTTACGACCGCTTCAATTTTTCAGGTGACTTATGCAACCATTCTTCGTTAATGACATGGCTACAATATGATATTTGTTTCTGGAAAAATTCGCACTTGGGGCGATTTGCTCGTAGGGCCCGTTCTCTCAGCTTCGTGAGCACCTGCTCCAAGTTGGCAAGGTGCTCGTTGTCGTTTTCTCCTGTTACAAGATTGTCGTCTAGGTAGCATTGAGTCCCGGTAATCCCTTGCAGGACTTGCTCCATAGCTCTTTGCCAGATAGCCGGAGCTGATGCTACTCCGAAAACCAGTCGATTGTACTGGTACAGGCCTTTGTGTGTGTTTATCGTGAGATACTTTTTAGAGGCCTCCTCAACCTCCATCTGTAGATATCCCTGAGCTAAGTCAATTTTGGTGAAAGGTTTCCCTCCGGATAGTGATGCAAAATATCTTCTATCCTCGAGATACTGTAACGTGTGCAGAACCGGGTTTACAGTCACCTTGAAGTCCCCACAGATGCGAATTTTTCCCAGTTCTTCAGATTTATCATTATTCAACGTTTTCTTCATGACCGGGACGATGGGTGTTGCCCACTCACTCCAATCTACCTTGGATAACACTCCTGCTTTTTCCAAATTCTCCAGCTCTGCCTCGATGTCTGGACGAATTGCCGGCCTTGCCTTAAAAAACTTGGGAATTGCCGCATCTTCCACTTTTATTGAGGCGGTGGCGCCTTTCAGGGTTCGTAGTTCCTGTTGAAACACTTCTTTGGCATTTGCCAAGATTTCTTTTAATCGTCCAGATATGACGTCTTCATCATTTTTTTTCTTACTGGTCACCGTCAGTGCCTGAATGGAATACCAGTCTAAACGTATCTTTCTGTTCCATTCGCATCCCAACAACGGTGGACCACCATCTTGCAGAACGTATAAATACAACTTCTGTATTTCCTTGCCGTTGTATACAACAGGCACCCTTATTTTCCCTCTGGGGTATACTTTCTGCCCCGTATATGTCTTCAAGATAATGGATGTGGCTTTCAAAGGTATATGTGGAAATAGCCGCTCTTAATCCCGTCGACTCATGACGGTCAGAGCTGATCCTGTATCTAGCTCCATTTTGACTGGGGACCCCGCTATCGTGAGGGTAACCCAAATGGTCTGGTAATCTTCTTTGGCAATTGCATTATGTAATTTGAGACAGCTTAGTCTCTTGTTTCCGGAGTCGCTATTGCTCTTCTGCTCTTCGGAGCTACTGTCTGTCATCATTTGTAGCTTTCTGTACTTTTCCTTATTGACCTTTTTACGGTCAGCAGATTTTTTTCCAGATCTGCATACACTTGCAATGTGTCCCATCTTTCCGCATTGCCTGCATGCTTTGTCCTTGAACCAGCAGTCCTTCTGGTCATGGTTGGATCTGCCGCAGCGATAAAATTTCTCGAAACCACGTGTCATTTCATGGATGCCGAAATCATCTGGCTTTAGCTGTATCTCTGCATCTCCTCTTGCTGCTGCTTCGTATGATACAGCCACACTGAAAGCCTTGTCCAGTGTCAAATCTTCCTCAGAAAGTAGTGTTTTCTGTGTTCCTTCACTTAGGACACCGCAGACGAATTTGTCTCGTAGAGAATCTGCCAGTCCTGCCCCGAATTGGCAGTGCTTTGACAACTTTCGTAATTCGGTGAGGTAATCAGCGTTACTTTCATTCTTGTGCTCATTCCTCCTGAAGAATTTGAATCTTTCCACTATCAGCAGCGGTGTTGGGTTTAAGTGCTCCAGTAAGATATCAACAATCTCCTTAAAATTCTTGTCCAACGGTTTGACTGGAGTGATCAAGTTTCGTAACAGCACGTATGTCCTTGCACCCATCAGATTTAGAAGTAACGATGCCTTTTTATCATCCGCTACTTCATTTGTCTTGCAATATACCTCCACTCTTTCCACATATGTGGTCCAATCTTCTATATCACTATCGAAAGCAGTAATATTGCCAGTCTTCGGCATCTTGAAAATCTAAAATGGCACTTCCGGTGCTTTTCCTCCATCCCCAATGGATCAAAATGGCGCCTCCTGTGCATTTCTTTCTTCCTCCACCGAGTTAAGATGCCGCCTTCCGCGCTTTCCCGCCGCTTCCGCTTCTGCCAACGCCGTTCTCCGTGGTTCCCATTGCGACCTGCAGCTTTTCGCGGTATTTCTACTTTTTTTTAATATATATCTCTTCAATAGTTTCTCCGTTCCTTGGAGAACCGTTCCCGTCGTGGAGCGGACCTTCTGGGACTTTCCCCTCCCTCTGCTCGGTCCAATCGCCGACCTGCTTTGCAGCACCGGTCGCACCATAAGTGCTCCACCCTCTCTCTCTCTTTGCTTCTGCTTCCCGACTCGCTGCCAGGCCCCCTTGCAGAGCTACCCGATCGAGCTCTAGCCCGCCGCAGCCCAGGAAGGATCAGTGCACTACCTGCCACCAGCCCGATTAGCTGGTGAAACCACAGGTTTTTTTTCTTGCTTCTGGCTTCGACCTTCGTCTGAGGAATCGATCCCCTTGAGGTGCTGCCGAATTGCAGGTAAGTTTGTTTCTATCTCGTCGCCACTGTTAGATCCGTGTGTTAATGGAGATATGGAATGCAGGAGTTGATTTAACAAGTGTTTACTGAACAAAGTCTGGAGGTGAACTAACTACACAGGACGCTGCACAGGCTTATATACCCGAGTGGGCACTACTGGTACTACAATATACAGGTGCTTCAAAAACATATTTCCTCTTAAAGGTACATACACTACATGTTGTATCTGAGTGTTTCCGCGATGGGTGCTGGATATATCAGAGTGTAGTGAGGTATACCAGAATGTTAGAGTGTGGTTTCTGGGGTATATCAGAGTGTTACAGTGAGCAGTACTGTTTATGTCAGGGTTTAACATTGAGGGGTACGGAGTACATCAGAGTGTTAAAGTGTGGTGAGTTGGTTCTATCGATCTGTTACAGTGAGAGGTTTGGGATATGAAAGAGTGGATTTAAGTAAGGGATACATCAGCGTGCTTAAGTGAAAGGTGTGAGGTATATCAGAGACTTACAGTGAGAAGTGTGGGGTATATCAGAGACTTACAGTGAGGGGTGTGGGGTATATCAGAGTGTTACAGTGATGGGTGTGGTGTATATACTAGGGTGTTACAATGAAAGGCGTGGGTTACATCAAAGTGTTACATTCAGGGGTGTGGGGTATATCAGAGTGTTACAGTGAGGAGTATGGGGTATATCAGTGTGTTACAGTGAGGGGTGTGGTGTATATCCGAGGGTGTTACAATGAGGGTCGTTGGTTATATCAGAGTGTTCCATTCAGGGGTGAGGGGTATGTCAGAGTGTTACAGTGAGGGGTGTGGGGTATATCAGTATGTTACAGTGAGAGGTTTATGGTATTTATGAGAGTGGGGTGTATCTGAGTTTTACAGTGAGGGGTGCTGGATATAGTGTTGTGAGGTATACCAGAATGTTAGAGTGAGGGTTATGGGTTATATCAGTGTTTTAAAGTGAACAGAGTTGGTTATATCAGAGTGTAAAATTGAGGGGTGTTGCGTGCACCGGAGTGTTAAAGTGAGGTCAGTTGGGTTTATCGTTCTGTTACAGGGAGAGGTTTGGGATATGTAAGAGAGGAGCAAAGTGAGAGGTAAATCAGAGTCTTAAAGGGAAAGGTTGGGGTATTTCAAAGTGTTACAGTGAGGTGAGTGGAGCATTACTCTCGATCTAACACACGTGGAGCTGCCTGTTCCAATGAAAGTTCAAAGAACTGTTAAGTTAACTCTGAACACAGCAGTCGTCATGGGTGACTTTAATCTACATATATATTTGGCTAACCAAATTAGTAACGATACTGTGGAGGAGGAATTCCTGGAGTGTATACGGGATGGTTTCCTGCAACAATTTGTCGAGGAACCAACTGGAGATCAGGCCATGTTAGACTGGGTATTATGTAATGAGAAAGGATTAATTAGCAGTCTTGTTGTATGAGGCCCCTTGGGTTGGAGCGATCATAATTTGATAGAATTCTTCATTAGGATGGAGAGTGAAGTAGTTGACTCAGGGACTAGGGTCCTGAATTTAAATAAAGGAAACTACAATAGTACGAGGTGCGAGTTGGATAGGATTGATTGCGGAATGTCACTCAAAGGGTTGACGGTGGATAGGCAATGGCAAAAATTCAAAGACCGCATGGATGAGCTGCAGAATTTGTTCATCCCAGTTTGGCGTAAAAATAAAACAAAAAGGTGACTCAACAGTTGCCATAAAGGGAAATTGGGGATAGCATAAGATCCACGGAGAGGACATATTAATTGCCCAGAGGAAGCAGTAAACCTGAGGATTGGGAGCAGTTTAGGATTCAACGAAGGAGGACAAAGCGATTAATTAAGAGGGGTAATATAGAGTATGAGAGTAAGATTTCAGGGAACATTAAAACTGACTTTAAAAGCATTTATCGATATGTGAAGAGTAAACGATTGGTGAAGTCAAGCGTAGTTCCCTTGCAGTCAGAATCAGGAGAATTTTAATGGGGAACAAATAAATGGCAGACCAACTAAATACATATTTTAGTTCTGTCTTCTCCAAGAAGGACACAAATAAACTCCCAGAGATGTCGGGGAACAAAGGGTCTGATGAAAGGGCGGAACTGAATGAAATCAGTATTTTTAGGGAAATGGTGTTAGGGAAATTGACGGGGTTGAAGGCCAATAAATCCCCAGGGCCTGATAAGCTACACTCTAGGGTACTTAAGGAAGTGGCGCTAGAAATAGTAGATGAATTGCTGGTCATCTTGCAACATTCGATATTCACTGGAATAGCACCCATGGATTGGAGGGTACATAATGTTACCCCACTGTTCAAAAAAGGTGGTAGAGAGAAAACGGGGAATAACAGACTGGTAAGCCTGGCATTCATTATAAAAGATGTAATAGCAGAGCACTTGGAAAACAGTGACTGGATCGGACAAAGTCAACATGGGTTTACAAAAGGTAATTCGTGCTTGAATCATTTACTGGAATTTTTTAAGGATGTAACTGGTAGAATAGATAAGGGAGAAGCAGTGGATGTGTTGTATTTGGACTTTCAAAAGGCTTTCGATAAGGTCCCGCATAAGAGATTAGCATGTAAAGTTAAGGCACATGGGATTGGGGGCAAGGTATTGACTTGGATAGAGAACTGTTTGGCGGACAGAAAGCAAAGAGTTGGAATAAACAGGTCTTTTTCCGAGTGGCAGGCAGTGACTAGTGGGGTACCGCAGGGATCGGTCATTGGACCCCCAGCTATTCACAATGTATTTTAATGATCTAGACGAGGGAACTAGATGTAATATCTCCAAGTTTGCAGACGACACAAAGCTGGGTGGGCGTGTGTGCTGTGAGGATGATGCTGAGAAACGCCAGAATGCTTTGGACAGGTTGGGTGATTGGGCAGAAGCGTGGCTGATGCAGTATAACGTGGATAAATGCGAGGTTATACACTTTGGTGTCAAAATCAGGAAGGCAGATTATTATCTGAATATCAATAGATTGGGAAAAGGGGAAGTGAAACGTGACCTGGGTATCCTTGTGCACCAGTCATTGAAGGTAACCAAGCAGGTGCAGCAGGCGATTAAGAAGGCAAAGTTTATGTTTGTATTCATAGCGAGAGGCTTTGAGTACAGAAACAAGGATGTATTGCTACAGTTGTACAGGGCCTTGGTGAGACCACATCTTGAGTATTGTGTGCAGTTTTGGTCGCCTTATCTGAGGAAGGATGTTCTTGCCATGGAGGGAGTGCAGCGAAGATTCACTAGGCTGATAGCTGGGATGGCAGGAATGACGAGGAGAGATTGGGTCGATTGGGCTTATAATCGCTGGAGTTTATAAGAATGAGAGGGTATCTCATTGAAAATTATATTATTCTAACAAGACCAGACAGACTAGATGCAGGAAGGATGTTCCCGATGATCGGGGTGTCCAGAACCAGAGGTCAAAGTATAAGGATAAGGGGAAAGCCATTTAGGACAGAGATGAGGAGTAATTTCTTCACCCAGAGAGTGGTAAACCTGTGGAATTCTCTACCACAGAAGGCAGTGGAGGCCAATTCATTAAATATATTCAAGAAGGAGCTAAAGGAATCAAGGGATATGGAGAGAAGGCAGGAACGGGGTACTGAATTTGGTTGATCAGCTATGATCTCATTGAATGTCGGAGCAGGCTCGATGGGCCCAATTGCCTACTCCTGCTCCTATCTTCTATGTTTCTTTGTTTCTCTGTCCACAGATGCTGCCTGTCCTGCTGAGTGTTTCCAGCATTTTCTGTTTTTACTTGAAATGTCCAGCATTCACAGTATTTTGCTTTTTTGCACCTGCCTGGAATTGTTTGATGGGACAGTATTCAGGGAGCTCTACGAATATAAGATCATAAGAAATAGAAGCAGGAGTTGGCCATTTGGCCGTTCGAGCCTGCTCCACCATTAATTGAGATCATGGCTGATCTTCTACGTCAACTGCCCTTAACATAGAAACATAGATGATAGGAGCAGGAGTACGCCATTCGGCCCCTCGAGCCAACAATAGCACATTGCAACGTAATATCGCTTTTCATAATAATATTCTCTCTCCGTCGTTCTCTGTTAAGTGGGTCGATGTCAAATTTTGTTCTAGAGCACTCATGTGAAGTGCCCTGGGAGGCTTTACTACATTAAAGGCACTATAGCAACAGAAGTTCTTGTTGTTATCTCCCTCCAGCTTTCTCCCGTCTCTCTGCAGCATTCTCTCTCTCTAGCTTTCTCTCTCTCTCTAGCTTTCTTGCTGTCTCGCTTTCTCTCTCTCTCTTTGCAAAGCAGCCGAGTTTCCCCCCCTTAACATGTAAAAAACGCCACCCACAGCAATGTAATTTGTCTTCATTTTAAATGAGAGACAGAAGCATGATTAAAGCTGAGATAGAGAGAAAGAAACAGAGAGACAGCATATGAGTTAAAGAAAAAGAAGGACAGAGGTGGCGGCCTCGATATGAACAGAGAGAACAAAAGAGAGGGAGAGAGAGATAGGGACAGAGGGAGAGAGGGAGACACAGATGGCGCCGAATATTAAATACCAGAAGTGGGAGATGCACTGTAACATTTATTAGGCACAGCACCAATCCTGTGCCGACTTGGTACGGGGCACTAAGTGGGAGATGTACGGGGATCACCAGTGTCTGTGTTTTCATAATGAGGATGACGGCAACTTTAATAAGTGTCCCAAAGGAATCAGCAGCTTTATTCCGGTGTAAAGATATAGGTTCGCACTTGCTGGGAAACGAGGGATGTCCCCAGGCTTGGAATACACACCCCGGGGTGGGGGAGGTTACAGCAGGCGAGAGGGAGAGGGAGAAGGAGCGAGGATGGGGAAGGAGTAGGTCCCAATCCATACTTGTTCCTTCCAATCTCTCTGCGAGCTTGGGTGTGAGCTGTTGATGGAATCGAGCTGTTTCACTGGGGCCTGTTCTTGGACCCGCTCCTCTGTGGGGCTTGTGGTTTCACTCTCCCTCTCCATCTGTATGACTGACTGCACAGAGTTAAACACCTTTGTCTCTCGCTCCCTCTGCTGGTGTCTCTCTATCACTGCACAGAGTTAAACAGCTTTGTCTCACGCTCTCGCTCCTGGTCTCTCTCTATCACAGTACAGAGTTACACACCTTTCTCTCTCGCTCCCTCTGCTGGTGTCTCTCTATCACTGCACAGAGTTACACATCTTTCTCTTCTCTCCCTCTGTTGGATTCTCTCGATCAGGGCTCACTCAGTTGCATGCCTATCGCTACCTCCCTCTGTTATGTGGCTCGATGTCAAATGTTGTTTTATCACACTCCTGTAAAGCGCCCTGGGAGGTTTTACTGCCTTAAAGGCACTATACAAATACAAATTGTTACTGATGTTGTCTCACTCCAGCTTTCCCCGTCACCCTCTCTAAGCCTTTGCAATATAAAAAATGCTGCACACAACAACATGAGATGTCGTCATTTTAAATGATTGGCAGAAATATTTCAGAGTACATTTTGTTAGATTCGAATTTGGAGAAACCCCAGACGGAGACGGAATTGAGGACAACTACAGAATGTATTAAAATGACTAAGATAACTTGTGCAGAAGGCAGAGCCACCGAGCTCGAGGTGCACTCAGAAGGGACAAGCAGTTGTTCCTTCAAGTTATACAATTCTATAAGCAACGCCCACCTACTACAGAATGGGGCATATACGTACAAACAGTGTCACAACAGTTACTCTTTATTGGTTATGTGGTTAGTCACTCAACTGTCGTGCCCAACCCTTGAACTCGGGTACTATCTGACCATGCCTGTCACAAATGTTAGTGGTTTCATCCTAATCCCCACATTCCTGCTGTTATCTCTTCATCGTTGTACGCATAGTTGATTGTTTGAGCAAACATTTTTTCTCCTTAACTGTCGAGCAAGCAGGGTGACTACAAGACCACAGTGATTCATGTATTCTGCGACTAGTACAATGTCGGTTGTTAATTTGTACCCTTATCTCCTGGGAGTGCAGGTCGTATTTGGACAATTGCTCTACTGAGGTGCTGTGAACACACATTCCGAAGTTTGATTAGTGAAGTGGCGTCTTGCAGTCTGCAAATGTGCTTGTTTCCTTGCATTTTACGATTCCCTTATCACTTCTATTTGTCTTTTGATGCTTGATATTCGACCTTGCTTAATTTGTTGCTATCTGTTCCCAGTTGCATGTTGTCAGTCTCTGTTCTAAGATTTAAAACCCATCTTTGAATGTAACAGCTATTTCTTACAATTCCCTTCGTTGAGACGGTTAACATAGTCAAGTATCCCAGGATTCATTGGGTACAAGCTGCACCTTTCAGACCCCCTTCCAAGACCCGGAAAGGACCCTTAAAGCGGGGTTGGAGCGTGTGCTCTCTACACTACGATAGTGTGATAAGCTGATGGGTTTAAAGTATGTCAGATGCGTATATAGGTTATTCCAGATCAAATAGCAAGAATGATGAAGGTTTTCCTATAACCACACCCCCACCCCCAATTTGTTCTATACTTCCCCAGCCCCTAGGCCTTTGTCTATTCCAGGTAGGCAGCACATTTGTTGCATATGATCTGGTGTGAATCCTGTAGGGGTGGGTACCCGTCGGGGCACCAGATATGAATCAGATGAGTAAAGTTAATATTTAGGCATGCCCCGATTCCTTAAAAGATTGCTTCATTATTCATATACTTGATTTTTCCAACAAGTTGTTAAAGTCATCATCTGAAACTCTTGGAGTAGGTGCAGTACAGTCAGTAGCAGTTTTAATCACTTGTATTGCAATTTGTTTAGAGTCATACAGTTATACAGCACAGAAAGAGGCCCTTCGGCCCATTGCGTCCATGCCGTCCATCAGGCCCTGTCTAATATAATCCCATTTTCCAGCATTTTGTCCGTAGCCTTGTATGCTATGGCATTTCAAGTGCTCATCTAAAGGCTTCTTGAATGCTGTGGGGGTTCCTGCATCAACACCCCTTCAGGCAGTGAGTTCCAGATTCCAACCACCCTCTGGGTGAAAAAGTTCTTCCTCAAATCCCCTCAAAACCTCCTGCCCCTTCCTTGAATCTATGCCCCCTTTTTATTGAGCCCTCTACTAAGGGAAAAAGTTCCTTTCTATCTACCCTATCTATGCCCCTCATAATTGTGTACACCTCAATCAGGTCCTCACTCAGCTTTCTCTGCTCCAAGGAAAACAACCCCAGCCTGTCCAGTCTTTCTTCATAGCTGAAGCGCTCCAGCCCAGGTAAGATCCTGGTGAAGCTCCTCTGCACCCTCTCCAAAGCAATCACATCCTTCCTATAGTGTGGTGACCGGAGCTGCACACAGTATTCCAGCTATTGCCTAACCAGCGTTTTGTACAGCTCCATCATAATCCCCCTGCTCTTATATTCTATGCCTTGGCTAATGAAGGCAATTATCCCATATGTCTTTTTAACCACCTTATCCACCTATTCTGCTGCCTTCAGGGATCTATGTACATGCACATCAAGGTCCCTCTGATCCTCTGTCTTTCCTAGGGTCTTACCATTCATTGAGTATGCCCTTGCCTTGTTAGTCCCTCCAAAATGCATCACCTCACACTTTTCAGGGATTAAATTCCATTTGCCACTGTTCCGCCCATCTGACCAACCCTTCTATATCGTCCTGCAGACTGAGGCTTCCCTCCTCGCTATTTACCACCCCACGAATTTTCGTGTCATCTGCGAACTTACTGATCATACCTTTTACATTCACATCCAAATCATTCAGGTAGACCACAAACAGCCCGAGTCCGTTTACATTCTCTGCACGTCATACATAACAAGGTCAGGACAATTACTAACTGCACCTCGACTAATACATGTGAAATCAGTCGGATCCATGGATGGATCTGTATATTTAGTCTCCAGTCCCAAATGCTATCCACCCATGTGGTCACCTTGATTGCGTCGATGTCTTTCTTCAAATCCGTGTTCCGTTGTTGCAGAGAATATTACACATTTTGGGAGAGCCGTATCTCCTTCCACAACTGCATCAAGCGTTCGGGCAGTAGGGGTATATGATACTCAATTGTGTTGATGTAGTTCCATAATACATACTTGATATCTTCAGACACTTGAAGAGAGGCAATATTAAACTGCTGTATGTCCAGCAACTCCTCGTGTCCAATCCATACCAGAACTGCTGGTGTGAAGCAGAACACTGGACTGGTGATGTCGCAAGTTAGATTGGCATATTCAAACGTCTCCAAGTTGGTCATTACACAGTATTCGCCTTTTCTGGCATATGCCTCCTGGGTGGGCTTTCAGGCTGCAACCAGTGCCGCCATGGTGCAGTTAATCTCCATGCCTGTATTATTGAAACCACATTGGGCTTGCGGGCTTTGGCTGATTGCATGCGGGCACATGATGATGGCATGTCTGGAGACACGTCCTTCCAGCTTGGTACCCATCCGGCTTTCTTTCACCATCACTGCGTAAGGTAACATGTTGTGGTAAGACAAATATATGCCATCTTTTATTATACCAATATTTTGTATCTGATATACCTCCCGCCCTTGTGTCTCCAGTGTCATCACCGGGATGAACAAAACCAAACCCAGGAGCCCCCCGTCTGGTTTGCATTCGACCTGCGTGGGGTATACCTGTACCATGGCACGGAATTGTCAAACTGTCATATTGAGGCTAGTTAAGAAACGTTTGGGCGTACCCGCCCCAGCATGTCCGTGAGTCGGTGTCCCTTTTAACTGTTGGTTGGTAATCCACAGGGGTACCTCCCCCGTCTATATATTTTCCAAGTTGTCTCGAGTTTGCTGCACTATCCAATTCCCATATGTGCTGCAAGCTCCGATTGCTGATGCCTGCTGTGAGGCATTGTATTCCTCTTTAATTAACTTATTTACAGTCTGTGCATCTGTTTGTAATACAGTTGCTATATCCTGGAGGTATACAATAAATATCTGGTCCTCCTTGAACTCTTATTCTGCTCTTGTAAGATGGCTTTAATGTGGGAACCCATTCCCGGACCTTCTGACCTATGGTAGCCAGATCAATGGTGTTAACAACCGATGTGACAGTGTTAAAGACTGTCGCTGCATCACTAACTAAAGACCTCTGAAGTCGCCATATGCACCTGCTTTTCTGTCAGTATCTTTCTCTGCTATGAACTAGCTGCGCCCCTAGCTAAGCTGTTCCAGTACACCTACAACACTGGCATCTACCCGGCAATGTGGAAAATTGCCCAAGTATGTCCTGTCTACAAAAGCAGGACAAATCCGACCCGGCCAATTACCGTCCCATGAGTCTACTCTCAATCATCAGCAAAGTGATGGAAGGTGTCATCGGCAGTGCTATCAAGCGGCACTTACTCAGCAATAACCTGCTAACTGACGCCCAGTTTGGGTTCCGCTAGGGCCACTCAGCTACTGACCTCATTACTGCCTTGGCCCAACATGGACAAAAGAGCTGAACTCAAGAGGTGAGGTGAGAGTGACTGCCCTTGACATCAAGGCAGCAGTTGGTCATGTGCGGCATCAAGGAGCCCTAGAAAAACTGAAGTCAATGGGAATCAAGGGGAAAACTCTCCATTGGTTGGAATCATACCTATCACAAAGGAAGTTGGCTGTGGTTGTTGGAGGTCATTCATCTCAATCACATGACATCACTGCAGGAGTTCCTCAGGGCAGTGTCCTAGGCCCAACCATCTTCAGCCGTTTCATCAATTATCTTTCCCCCATCATACGGTCAGAAGTGGGGATGTTCGCTGATGATTGCTCACTGTTCAGCTCCATTCGAGACTCGTCAGATACTGACGCAGTCCGTGTCCATATGCAGCAAGACCTGGACAACATTCAGACTTGGGCTGACAAGTGGCAAGTAACAGTCGCAACGCACAAGTGCCAGGCAATGACCATCTCCAACAAGCGAGACTCTAACAATCTCCCCTTGACATTCAATGGCATTACTATCGCTGAATCATCCACTATCAACATCCTGGGGGTTACCATTGATCAGAAACTGAACTGGACCAGCCATATAAATACTGTGGCTACAAGAGCAAGCCAGAGGCTGGGAATTCTGCGGCGAGTGTCTCACCTCCTGACTCCACAAAGCCTTTCCACCATCTACAAGGCACAAGTCAGGAGTGTGATGGAATACTCTCCACTTGCCTGGATGAGTGCAGCTCCAACAACACTCAAGAAGCTCGACAGCATTCAGGATAAAGCAGCCCGCTTGATTGGCATTCCATCCACCACCTTCAACACTCACTCCCTCCACAACCGGCGCACCGTGGCTGCAGAGTGTACCATCTACAAGATGCACTGCAGCAACTTGCCAAATCTACTTCAACAGCACCTTCCAAACCCGCGACCTCTACCACTTAGAAGGACAAGGGCAGCAGACGCATGGGAACATCGCCACCTACAAGTTCCCCTCAAAGCCACACACCATCCTGACTTGGACCTGTATCGCCGTTCTTTCTCTGTCGCTGGTCCAAATTCCTGGAACTCCCTTCCGAACAGCATTGTGGGTGTACCTACACCATATGGACTGCAGCAGTTCAAGAAGGCGGCACACCACCATCTTCTCAAGGGCAATTAGGGATGGGCACTAAATGGAGGCCTAGCCAGCCAGCGACGCCCACATCCCATCAATGAATAAAACATTTTTTTTTAAAAACGCGCCTTGTTTCAATATCTGTGTTAGAAGATGCTGGTAAATCTGTTGAGTTTGTGGTGAACACCAAGCAGGCAGGGTGGTGTTGGCCAAGTTCAGCCCCACTGACACTAATTCATGATGCATGTTATCATTAAATATATCCCCAGTACGGGTGAACATTAGCCCACTAGCAGGTCCCTCCGTTATGAGGGGAGTGCAGGTCACTGGGGAGGATGGTGTCACAGAACACACTGGGGCAGGGGTGTGGGTGGGGCACCCCAGTAGCAGTCAATCACAGGTGGTAGCCCGGGCTCCTCGTATTGTTCTGTAATTCCGAAAGTTTGACATCTCTCTATGGTGGGCGTTCATAAGGGGTGCCAGCGCCTGGCATTATTCTGGCAGCATATCCTGTCCTTCCTTCGCTTTTACCGATACATACCCGCTTGTCTGTTTTGTGTGCACCAGTGGTCATCTCACAGAAAAAGGGGGCTCCCGGCCGGTCGATGCAGAACCTCAGCGCCATGGTAGGTGTTTGTTCGCCGAACAGTAACCTATCATTCTCAAGATAAGCCAGCCCATCTTTATCCTTTACCAGCACTAGGCATAACGTGTCCAGTTCCTTTACCCATCTTGGCACTAGCTTGTGGTAACCAGCAGACTCTCTCCCTCTCCCCCTCTGACCCTCTGTCTCCGGCCCCCTTTCAGTCTGTCCTGCTATTAGCCATGAGCACAAGGCTGCAGCAGGATTAAGGCTACGCATATATGGCATTGAGGTGGAGGCGGTGGCCTTGTGAAATTGGTTCAATGTAAGTTACCTGACTTAACGTAATTTGGTGATGGTTAGCAGCCGTCGGACGGGAATGTGTGAAGACCGTTTGCACTGTCCCCCTTCGGAGGTAGGAGGGCCTATAAAAGGGGATGGATATCCCCTCGGGAAGGTCCTCCAGTCCCGACACCAGCTGTTCCCAAAGAGCAGCTGTGTCTCGGAACCGATCTATCTCCTCTGTGCGGGGAAGGGTAAATAAAAGATTCTGAGTTCTGTTGGGGTGTAGAAAGAGGGATCCGGTAGTCCTACCACAAAAGGGAGATAATCGGAACACTAGAGTCAAGGAATGAGTTCCGAGGAATGTTAGTGTAATATAGTAGGGAGAGTTCGCAGGATCTCTGGTTAAGTCGAAAAACTGGACCGTTGAAAGGTCGACATCCCCAGAAGTGGTGGCACTAATGAGGTCGGGCCTGCACATCTGTAAAAAGAGACAGGTAAAATAGCGACCCGAAGAATCGACTTAGTCCTTCGAAATCCGGTCCTGATCAAATATAGGGAGAAAAGACACCTTATTATTTCCTTTTAATCATAGGGTCCCCAAGAGATGTGGAAATATCTTCCCCGGGCTCCATCACCGGCTTGTTCTGGCTCCAGTGTCTCTAACTTACATCCAATTTTTCCTGTAGGCAAACGGAGGTTCCTGTACTTAGAAGGATCTGGAAGGGCCCATCCCACCGTGGCTCAAAGGTACCTCGAACCCAAGGCGGAGCTTCTCAATTCCCCTTTGTCTTTTGGCATCATGTGCCTCCTGTAAGTGTTGAACCCGAAAGTGGTTGGCCTGATTGGCCACACGGATCAGGTATTGATATGTCAGGAGAGTTGTCTGGAATTGGGAAGAGTCCCCAGTACCCTGAGAGGATGCATCTTGGGGTAACACCATAGCTCGTCCAGTCATTAGTTGGAAAAGGTTTAAGCCAGGGCGTTTGGCTGGTGGGGCTCGTATGCCCCAAAGAATGGTGGGGAGAACAGCGTGCCACCCCTTTCCGGTCTGTATAATGGCCTTATTCACAGACTGTTTTATAGTACGGCTCATCCGTTCCACCATTCCTGAGGATTGCAGATGGTAAGGGTGTGGAACCGTTGTCGAACCCCCAGGAGGGCTAAAGCCTTTTTCATGGCCTTGCCGGTGAAGTGTGTTCCCTGGTTGGAATCTATCTGGTAAGGCACCCCCCATCCGGGAATGACTTCCATCGCTAGGATTTTCGTAGCTGCTACGGCTGTATTCCTCCTAGAGGGGAACGCCTCGAGCCAACGGGTAAGAATGTCGATGCCGCTGTGGGGTAAGGGGCACGCCCGGTGGTCCAGTGTCCCCTGGGCCGCCAGGCATGCCCCATACATACACACATGTGACAACCGATTCCCGTTTGGAGGCAAGGTAGATATAGGCACCCATATGCGTGGATCTCTCTGGCCATGCTGGGCCACCTCCAGCTGTCAGCGAAAATGAAATATAACTTATGCCCTCCCAAATGCACAGGCTCGTGATAAGATTGTATCAGGGCACGTCGAAGTGACGTAGGAAACATGTACTTTGTCTCGTGATGCCAAAAGCCACTTGGGTCTTTGTACGCTCCATCATGAACCCAAAAATGTATATTCTCTGGGGACTCAGAAAGGTACGCGGTTAGGAGCGGATCGTTCGGTAAATCGTCGGCCAGGGAAGCCTCTTCATTTTGTACTGCTTCCTTAGGACTAACGGCCATCACAGGGAGAGCCAACGCGGCCCATCGAGTGGTGAAATTGGCGTGTCGGTTACCTTGGATTTCTGGGTTCTACCCTGCCTGGTGGGCGTGAAACTTGACTACCACCCCCAGCGTGGGGCCATCCGTTGCCCGAAGGAGTTCGGCGATCGCGGAAGTGTGTTTAATAGTGTTGCCTAAAGTAGTCAAATATCCCCGCCGCTGCCACAGGCGGGAGTAGTTGTGGACGATGGAGTAGGCATACTGGCTCTCTGTATAGATATTGGCGGTTGTTCATTCTGCCAATTGAAGGGCTCTAGTGAGGGCAGTGATTTCCGCCAACTGGGCTACTCCCATGCCCAGGGCCCCTTGGGTGAGGGTCTGTCCTGACGGACCTCCTACTGCTCATCCAGTGACCCATCGGCCCTCGTGTTAATAACTAGACCCAGCCACGTACATCTCTAGCCAGGCCTCAGCTATGGGTTCGGTTAGGACGGGTCCCTGACTATCGCGATGTAAGATAGTGGTGCAGTCATGGGGGGTCCCTTCCTCGAATAGGAAGGATGCTGGATTCACTCCAGGGTCGGTTACCACCTCGATCCACAACCCACTACCCAATAAATAAGCCTCCCATCTTGCACACCTCTGGTTGGAAATAGTTATCAGGCTAGGTGCAAGAGGTTTCACGAGGCTGTGGCGGGTATGAAGGATTACCTTCCTGGGACCGACCATGGACTCTATTGCTTCTACCGCCCAGGCTGCACAATCAGTGGCCGCCAGGCACGGGGCCTGTCCTGTCATGGAGGATGGTACTGGGCACGAGTAATATCCTACCGGTCGCATTCGATCGTTCCGGGATTGTCCCACTACCGCTCTATATGCCCAATTCCCCACCCAATTCCACAGGTGGAATGGTTTCGCTGTGTCTGGGAGATCCAGGGCAGGTGCGTTGGCCAAAGTGATTTGGACCATCTCAAAGGTTTCAACTGCCTCTGATGTCCAATTCAGCCTTGCCTCTCCCGGGGGCCCTCCCTTTAGGAGATCGTTTAGAGGGCTTGCCAATTTGGTGAAGTCAGATACATAGGTACGGCAAAAGTTAAACAATCCCATCACACTTCGCAGGCCAGAGGCAGTGACGGGTCGATGCATCTGCAAGAGCGCTTGTACACTTTCGAGGGTCAGGGTCCTCCCCTCTGGGGAGTTGATCTGACCAAGGTAGGTAAACCGAGCAAGCCCAATTTGAGCTTTGATCAGATTTAGTTTGAAAACCCCTAGAACTAAAGTCTCCAGGACACACGTCAGGGCGTCCAGATGAGCTGAGGGAGAGGGACTACCAATGAGAATGTCACCAACAGCTTGAAGACAGGCAGAATCTTGCATTCGGGTAACTGCCTAAGCTGATTGGAGAACCTTCTCCAGGCTCTCGTGAAAAATAATATGGGCATTGTGAAATCACTGAGGCAACCGGGTCCAAGTATATTGGATGGATCGGACAGTGAAAGCGAAGGGATCTTGGGAACCGGGATCCAAAGGACAAGCCTAAATCCATTTTGGATGTCCAGTGCCGTGAATATGGATAGGGCTGGGTGGAGGCCGTTTAAAATAGTGGCAGGATTCGCCACTAAGGCATGGAGCATGGCAGTGACCCGATTCAGAGCCGTATAATTAATGGTCATTCTCCAGGATTCATCTGGTTTCTGCACTGGCCACACCAGAGAGTTGGTATGGGAGTGGGTCTTTGTTACGATACCGGTTGGTAATAAGTCTACTACTATAGACTCAACGGCTCATTCGGCTTCTGATCAGAGCGGGTGTTGTTGGTGGGCTTCGTGGTAGGGACCGTGGACTCTAACTGGGTCCATCTCCGCTCTACCACAGTCTAATTTGTGACTGGCCCATGTGAGAGAGTAAGTCTCACAAACTCACCCCCATGGTCCTTCCTCCGTCCATGTGAGAGGGTAAGTCTCATAAAATCTCCCCCATGGTTCTTCCTGCCCCCATGTGAGAGGGACATTCTCACAAACTCTCCTCCATGGTCCTTCCTCCGCCCATGAGAGAGGGTAAGGCTCACAAACTCTCACCCATTGTCCTTCCTCCACCCATGTGAGAGGGTAAGTCTCACAAACTCTGCCCCATGGACCTGCTTCCGCCGATGTGAGAGGCTAAGTCTCACAAACTCTCCCCATGGTCCAGCCTCCGCCCATGAGAGAGGGTATGTCTCACAAACACACCCATGGTCCTTCCTCCGCCCATGTGAGAGGCTAAGCCTCACAAACGCTCCCCCATGGTCGTCCCCCGACCATGTGAGAGGGTAAATCTCGCAAACTCTACCCCATGGTCCTTCCTCCGCCCAAGTGAGAGGACAAGTCTCACAATCTCTCATCCTTGGTCCTTCCTCCGCCCATTTGAGAGGGTAATCACACAAACACTCCCCATGGTCCTATCTCTGCCCATGTGAGAGTTAAACTCTCGCAAACTCTCCCACATGTTCCTTCCTCCGCCCAAGTGACAGGGTACGCCTCACAATTTCTCCCCATGGTCCTGCCTCCGCCCATGAGAGATGGCATGTCTCAAAAACGCACCCATGGTCCTTCCTCCGCCCAGGTGAGAGGGAAAGCCTCACAAACTCTCCGCATGGTCCTTCCTCCCCCCTTGTGCGGGTAAGTCTCAATATCTCTCCCCAACGGTCTTCCTCTGCCCATGTGAGAGGGTAAGCATCACCATCTCTCCCCCATGGTCCTTCCTCCGCCAATGTGAGAGGGTATGTCGCACAAAATCTCATCCATGGTCCTTCCTCCGCCCATGTGAGAGGGTATGTCGCACAAAATCTCCCCCATAGTCCTTCCTCCACCTATGCGAGAGGATAAGTCTCGCAAACTGTCCTCCGTGGTCCTTCCTCCGCCCATGTGAGAGGGTAAGTCTCACAAACACTCCTCCATGGTCCTTCCTCCGCCCATGTGAGAGGGTAAGTCTCACATACTCTACCCCATGGTCCTTCCTCCGCAAATGTGAGAGGGTAAGCCTCACACACTCTACCCCATGGTCCTTCCTCCGCCCATGTGAGAGGGTAAATCTCAAAAACTCGCCCCCATGGTCATTCCTCTGCCCATGTGAGAGGGTAAGTCTCAAAAATTTTCCGCCGTGTTCCTTCCTCCGAAATTGTGAGAGGGTAAGTCTCACAAACTCTCCCTCCTGGTCCTTCCTCAGACCATGTGCGAGGCTAAGTCTCACAAGCTCTCCCCCATGGTCCTTCTCCGCCCATGTGAGAGGGTAAGTCCCGCAATCTCTGCCCCATGCTCCTTCCTCCTCCCACGTGAGAAGGTAATCTCAGAAACACTTCCTCAGACCATGTGAGAGGGTCAGTCGCACAAACTCTCCCCCATGGTCCTTCCTCGGCCCATGTGAGAGGGTTAAGTCTCACAATCCCTCCCCCATTGTCCTTCCTCCACCCATGTGAGAGGGTAAGTCTCACAAACTCTCCCCCATGGTCCTTCCTCCGCCCATGTGAGAGGGTAAGTCTCACAAACTCTCCCCCATGGTCCTTCCTCCGCCCAAGTGAGAGGGTAAGTCTCACAAACTCTCCCCATGGTCCTTCCTCCGCTCATGTGAGAGGTTAAGTTTCACAAACTCTCCCTCATGGTCCTCCCTCTGCCCAAGTGAGAGGGTAAGTCTCACAAACTCTCCCCCATGGTCCTTCCTCCGCCCATGTGAGAGGTTAAGTCTCACAAACTCTCCCCCATGGTCCTTCCTCCGCCCATGTGAGAGAGTAAGTCTCACAAACTCTCCCCCATGGTCCTTCCTCCGCCCAAGTGAGAGGGCAAGTCTCACAGACTCACCCCATGGTCCTTCCTCCACCCATGTGAGAGGGTAAGTCTCACAAACTCTCCCCCATGATCCTCCCTCCGCCCATGTGAGAGGGTAAGTCTCACAGACTCACCTCATGTTCCTTCCTCCGCCCATGTGAGAGGGTAAGTCTCACAAACTCTGCCCATTGTCCTTCCTCCGCCCATGAGAGAGGGTTAGTCTCACAAACTCTACCCATGGTCCTTCCGCCCCCCATGTGAGAGGGTAAATCTCACAAACTCTCTCCATGGTACTTCCTCCGCCCATGTGAGAGGGTAAGTCTCACAAACTCTCCCCCATGGTCCTTCCTCTGCCCATGTGAGAGGGTAAGCCTCAAATACTCTCCCCCATGGTCCTTCCTCCGCCCATGTGAGAGGGTAAGTCCCGCAAACGCTGCCCCATGCCCCGTCCTCCGCCCACGTGAGAAGGTAATCTCAGAAACACTCCCCCATGGTCCTTCCTCCGCCGATGAGTGAGGGTATGTCTCACAAACTCACCCATGGTCCTTCCTCCGCCCATGTGAGAGAGTAAGTCTCACAAATTCTCCCCCGTGGTCCTTCCTCCGCCCATGTCAGAGGGTCAGTCTCACAAACTCTCCCCCATGGTCCATCCTCCGCCCAAGTGAGAGGGTAAGTCTCACACACTCTCCCCCATGGTCCTTCCTCCGCCCATGTGAGAGGGTAAGTCTCACAAACTCTCCCCCATGGTCCTTCCTCCGCCCATGTGAGAGGGTAAGTCTCACAAACTCTCCCCCATGGTCCTTCCTCCGCCCATGTGAGAGGGTCAGTCTCACAAACTCTCCCCCATGGTCCTTCCTCCGCCCATGTGAGAGGGTAAGTCTCACAAACTCTCCCCCATGGTCCTTCCTCCGCCCATGTGAGAGGGTCAGTCTCACAAACTCTCCCCCATGGTCCTTCCTCCGCCCATGTGAGAGGGTAAGTCTCACAAACTCTCCCCCATGGTCCTTCCTCCGCCCATGTGAGAGGGTAAGTCTCACAAACTCTCCCCCATTGTCCTTCCTCCGCCCATGTGAGAGGGTCAGTCTCACAAACTCTCCCCCATTGTCCTTCCTCCGCCCATGTGAGAGGGTCAGTCTCACAAACTCTCCCCATGGTCCTTCCTCCGCCCATGTGAGAGGGTAAGTCTCACAAACTCTCCCCCATGGTCCTTCCTCCGCCCATGTGAGAGTGTAAGTCTCACAAACTCTCCCCCATGGTCCTTCCTCCACCCATGTGAGATGGTAAGTCTCACAGACTCACCCCCATGGTCCTTCCTATGCCCATGTGAGAGGGTAAGCCTCACAAACTCTCCCCCATGGTGCTTCCTCCACCCATGTGAAATGGTAAGTCTCACAGACTCACCCCCATGGTCCTTCCTATGCCCATGTGAGAGTGTAATTCTCACAAACTCTCCCCCATGGTCCTTCCTCCACCCATGTGAGATGGTAAGTCTCACAAACTCCCCCCCGTGGTCCTTCCTCCGCACATGTGAGAGGGTAAGTCTCACAAACTCTCCCCCATGGTCCTTCCTCCACCCATGTGAGATGGTAAGTCTCACAAACTCCCCCCCGTGGTCCTTCCTCCGCACATGTGAGATGGTAAGTCTCACAGACTCACCCCCATGGTCCTTCCTATGCCCATGTGAGAGGGTAAGCCTCACAAACTCTCCCCCATGGTCCTACCTCCGCCCATGTGAGAGGGTAAGTCTCACGAACTCTCCCCCATGGTCCTTCCTCCGCCCAAGAGAGAGGGTTAATCTCACAAACTCTCCCGCACGGTCGTTCCTCTGCTGATGTGAGTGGGTAAGCCTCACAAATTCTCCTCCTTGGTCCTTCCTCCTCCCATGTGAGAGGGTAAGTCTCACAAACTCTCCCCATGGTACTTCCTCTGCCCATGTGAGAGGTTGAGTCTCACAAACACTCCCCCAAGATCCTTCCTCCGCCCATGTGAGAGGGTAAATCTCACAAAGTCCCCCCATGGTCCTACCTCTGCACATGTGAGTGGGTAAGTCTCAAAAACTCGCCCCCATGGTCCTTCCTCCGCCCATGTGAGAGCGTAAGTCTCACATATTCCCCCCGTGGTCCTTCCTCTGACATTGTGAGAGGGTAAGTCTCTCATCTCTCCCCCATGTTCCTTCCTCCGCCCATGTGACAGGGTAAGTCTCACAAACTCGCACGCATGTTCCTTCCTCCGCCCATGTGACAGGGAAAGTCTCAGATACTCTCCAAGGTGGTCCTTCCTCCGCCCACGTGACAGGGTATGTCTCACAATCTCTCCCCCATGGTCCTTCCTCGGCCCATGAGAGAGGGTAAGTCTCACAAACTCACCCCCATGTTCCTTCCTCCGCACATGTTAGAGGGTAAGTCTGACAAACTCTCACCCATGGTCCTTCCTCCGCCCATGTGAGAGGGTAAGTCTCATAAACTGTCCCCCATGGTCCTTCCTCCGCACATATGAGAGGGTAAGTCTGACAAACTCTCCCCCATGGTCCTTCCTCCGCCCATGTGAGAGGGTAAGTCTCTCAAAATCTCCCACATGGACCTTCCTCCGCCCATGTGAGAGGGTAAGTCTCACACACTCTCCCCCATGGTCCTTCCTCCGCCCATGTGAGAGGTAAGTCTCACACACTCTCCCCCATGGTCCTTCCTCCGCCCATGTGAGTGGTTAAGCCTCACAAACTCTCCCCCATGGTCCTTCCTCGGCCCATGTGAGAGAGTAAGTCTCACAAACTCTCCAACATGGTCCTTCCTCCGCCCATTTGAGCGGGTAAGTCTCACAAACACTCCCACATATCCTTCCTCAGCCCATGTGAGAGGGTAAGTTTCACAAACTCCCCCCCATGGTCCATCTTCCGCACATGTGAGAGGGTAAGTCTCACAAACTCTCCCACGGTGTGGAGATGCCGGTGTCGGACTGGGGTGGGCAAATGTGACAAGTCGCACAACAACAGGTTATAGTCCAACAATTTGATTTGAAATCACAAGCTTTCGGAGCGCTGCTCCTTCGTCAGGTGAAGTGAAGAGATGCATAAAGACACAACTTATATAGTCAGAGACTCTGACTGTATAACGGTATCTTTATGCATCTCTTCAATTCACCTGACGAAGGAGCAGCACTCCGAAAGCTTGTGATTTCAAGTAAAACTGTTGGATTATAACCTGGTGTTGTGAAACTCTCCCCCATGTTCCTTCCTCCGCCCATGTGAGAGGTTAAGTCTCACACACTCTCCCCATGGTCCTTCCTCCGCCCATGTGAGAGGTTAAGTCTCACACACTCTCCCCCATGGTCCTTCCTCCGCCCATGGGAGAGGTTAAGTCTCACAAACACTCTCCCATGGTCCTTCCTCCGCCCATGTGAGAGGTTAAGTCTCACACACTCTCCCCATGGTCGTTCCTCCGCCCATGGGAGAGGTTAAGTCTCACAAACACTCTCCTATGGTCCTTCCTCCGCCCATGTGAGAGGTTAAGTCTCACACACTCTCCCCATGGTCCTTCCTCCGCCCATGTGAGAGGTTAAGTCTCACACACTCTCCCCATGGTCCTTCCTCCGCCCATGGGAGAGGTTAAGTCTCACAAACACTCTCCTATGGTCTTTCCTCCGCCCATGTGAAAGGGTATCTATCACAAACTCTCCCCCGTGGTCCTTCCTCCGCCATTGTGAGAGGGTAAGTCTCACAAACTCTCCCCCATGGTCCTTTCACCGCCCATGTGAGAGGATATGTCTCAGAAACTCTCCCCTATGGTCCTTCCTCCGCCCATGTGAGAGGGTAAGCCTCACAATTTCTCCCCCATGGTCCTTCCTCCACCCAGGTGAGAGGTTAAGTCTCACAAACTCTCCCCCTTGGTCCTTCCTCCGCCCATGTGCATATAACTGGGCGGAGGGCTTGTACTCTGCATTATCAATCTTTATATTCCTGGAAGGGAAATCTCTCCCCTTGGGGCTATCCTAATAAACCATAGAGGGACGTTTCACCTCGATAATATCTTTTATGTCTTGTATGGCCATATTAAAGTGCAGGGCAGCACTTCGTTTTTTTGCCCATACCTCTACATTGGGATTGTGTCTTTTGAGGTCGGGAATGAGAAGGATGATGCTGGATCTCTCCTGGGGCGTAAAACGCTGTGCCTCGCCCATCATACCCCGTCCACCTGTATCTGGATTTTGGGCTCCTACCGCCTGGTTATCTCGGACGGGGGCCACGGGATTGGATTTTTCGGCCCCTGACTGAAGCGTTAAGTGGGTTGGGTGTTCTCGACTCGTAGAACTTCTACAGTCCCCGACCGGGGCCTGGGATTTAAGGTCGATGTATCTCGAGTCTCTTTTTGTAGAGCCTCGACAATGTCACCTAAGCATTTTAAGTTGTCTAGATTCTCAGTCCATGGTGGCTTCAGGTGCAGGAGACTACGGAACTGGACTTTAGCCTCCTGCACGGGTCTCAAGATTTCTTGTAACAGGGCCGATCTCCCCCCCGCCCCTCGCCCACAATTATGGTTCCCATCTGATCCATCTAACTGGCACACAAAACCGCCCCGTAATAGGCTTGTTTGGCGACCTTGTGTTCCTCCCGCCACTTTATTTGGTCAACTACTGGGCTTGTTTCTTTCCACCCATTTTTAATCATCTCACTTTGAAATTTCAAATTAGCCTCTCGGACCCATGGAACAAGAGTGACAATGGTGGACATGGCTGGAACATCCGGTGAAGGAGGTCTCCCCTCTTCACCCATGTGACCTCTGTTAATTGTTACGTATATTCTTATACTCTATCGGCACAAACGTATCACCTTATACTCTAAGTCAGAAATATACATTTATGTCTAATCAACTCCGTCAGTCCACAGTCTCCATGAGGAATAATTTACTTTGTGGGTAATTTAATACTGACTGGCCCATACACGGTTTTAGCCCCACTGGTGAACGAGCGTGTCCTTGTTACTCCTAAAAACCTTACTCTGACTTCTTCCCTTAGGACGCGATGCGGTTCTCGCCTCAGTCATCAATTCCAGTGTCGTTTAACTCCGATGATACTTACGTGCAGTATCCCACTTCTGACACCAACTGTTTGATTCGAATTTGGAGAAACTCCAGACAGAGACGGAATTGAGGCGAAGTACAGAATTTATTAAAACAACTAATCGAAAATTGTGCACAAGGGAGAGCCACTCAGCTTGCACAAGCTAGGGGTGCACTCTCAGGGGACAAGCAGTTGATCATTCCAGTTATACAATTCTATAAGCAACGCCCACTTACCATAGAATGGGGGCGTTCACGTACAAACAGTGTCACAACAGTTGCTCTTTATTGGTTTATGGGGTTACTCACTCAACTGTCGGCCCACCCCTTGAACTCGGGTACACTCTGACCATGCCAGTCACAATGTTGGTCGTCTAATCCAACATCACACATTCCTGCTGTTATCTCTTCCCCGTTGTTGGCATAGTTTACAGTTTGAGAAAACATGTTCATATTTAAATCAAATTGCCAAAAATGTGCACATTCAATTAAACTATGAACATCTGGTCAAATTTCTTGCTTCCATCTCAACTGATGAAAATGACGCCTACCTTTTTTGTCATCGTCTAACTTGAATGTGTGGCTCTCAATCCCGTCAAAAAAGTCGTTAATAAAATTCGTGAATAGTTAAGGTCCCGAATGTGATCCCACAGAGACATCACTCGTCATATGTTGCCAATGAATGGAAATGATCATTATCCATAAATGATGTCTCCTGTCGCACGACCAATTTCCAAGCAGGTCAATAATTTGCCTTCACTTACATGAGTTTCAACTTTAGCTAAAAGTCCCTTATTCGTGACATTATCAAATGTATTTTTCTCCATGTCTACTAACTAATAATGATTTTTGAACTGGCACACATAAACCTCTTTGCTCCTCAACAGTCAATAGCTTCCCATTATTTAGAAAATACTCTGAACTATCTTAATTTGTTCCAAAGTGGATGGTGTCACACTTGCGCACAGTGAAATCGATTGCCTTTGTTGTGCCGGCTTACTTCATCGGTGTCTGTCCCTTTGGTTACCGCCATTTCCCAACTACATTACGAACGGACCGACTACCTTAGTGCAATCTTCAAAATACGATCTACAGTGCTCTATTGCTCCATCCAAGTCAATCATAAATACGCTGAAAAGTTGAAGATCCAATGCAGATAATTGGGAGATGGCACTTGTCACATCTGACACCGTTGCTAAAGAGCATGTCGTTTGTGCGAGGGATAATCTTTCTGAAGTGATGGAGGTCTGAAGCAGTCAGTCTGGATTTGCGGCAGAATTGCGCTGTACAGGCTGGATTTTCGACAAGAAAATTGAATTTGTAGGAGGTGCAATAATGCACTGCAGCCAATGAAAGTACTTTTGAGTGCTTTGGCTGGCAAGAGCCCGGGTAGCTCAGTCGGTAGAGCATCAGACTTTACTCTGAAGGCCCAGGGATTAAATCCCTATTCGGTGCAGCTTTTAAATCGTGATACTCATCTTTACATTCGCGCTTTGATCCTTTAACAAAGAGAATAACAACAGGGGTACGCCTTTTAACCCCTCGAGCCTTTCTTCGATTCAAGTAAATTTGTGATCGAAATCCATTTCCATCCCTTTGCTCCAGATCCCTTAATACCTTTGGTTGAAAAACATCTCTCAATCTCAAGTTTGAAATTGACAATTGACCCAGCTTTAATTGCTGTTTGCGGAAGTGTGTTACAAATTTCTGTCACACAAACGTCTCTCCTGAAAGGCTTGGATCTAATATTGAGGCTGTGGCCCCTACTCCCAGATGGGTCAACCATCAGAAATAGCGTCTCGCTATCGACAATATCAGTTCCACTTAATATTTCGTGAATAATTCAATCAAACCACCAATTGAGCTTCTACGTTCCAGGGAATACAACGCAAGTTTGTGCAATCTCGCCTTTTATGTTTTCCCTTGGACTCACTGGGCTAGATTTTCAGTATAGACAGTTTTGGGGCGCTAACCTTAGCGCCCGCCCGAAGTTAGCGCCCGCCCCAAAGTAGCGCCCCGTTGCCGGAAATTCAGTGGCTTCGCCCTAAGATGTTGGTGGAGCGCTAAAAGAGGCGTTCCACTACTATCTTTAGGCGCTAAGCCGGCGGTGCAGAGCGCAGCATCCAAGCTCGGGCGCAGCGCACGGCAGACACTCTGGTGCCAGTGAGCTCTTAAAGGGAAAGGGTGCATGTGTTGGAGGATGATGATGGAAGGAGGAGGAGGAGGAGGAGGAGGATGATGATGGAAGGAGGAGGAGGAGGAGGAGGAGGAGGAGGAGGAACAACCGTTCACAACAACACACTGGATCATTCCACACAACACATGCAGACTGCCGTTTATAGTGCAGGAGGAGTGCCCTTTAATTTGCGCTCCCCAGGGTGTGTTGCGTTCCATTTTACAAACGCTCTGGACGCCAGCTGCAGAATGGGGCGGTCCGACTGAAGTTTGGATTCGGGGCGGCCAAAGGGCGTTGCACGAGGATGTGACGTCATTTTCTGCGCGCGCATCCGGGCGGCCGCTAAACTTTGCGCCGGCGCTAACGGGCAACTTAATTTGGGGCGGGGCGCAAACTGCGCTGCGCCCGGGCGCTACACGAATAGCGCCCGAAAATCACTTCTCTTAAGGCGCTAACTGCTGGCGCAAGCAACTGAAAATCTAGCCCTCTGTGTCCTTCTGTAAATCTATGCTTCACTTATTATACCTAATACCACCTTCCTAAGCTGTGATGCCACGAACTGAACATAGTACCGTAGGTGTGGCCCAACCTGTGCTTTGTATAGCTGTGGCATAATTTCTCCCTCTTACATTGTAATCCTACAGATATAAGTAGCAGCTTTCAATTAGCCTTTTTGAATCAATTCTTGCTAATATATAAAACAATTTGCCAGAGATTTGCCCATTCGCTCAATCTATGACAATCTTTTCAAATTTCTTACTTCCATCTAAATGCTTCAAATGCCGCCTGTCTTTTTTGTCACCGTCAAACTTGGATGTGTGTCACCCAATCCAATCAAGTAAGTCGTTAATGGAATCGATGAATCGTTGAGGCCCCCAAAGAGATCCCTCCGAGACACCACTCGGAATATGCTGCCAATGAATGTCCCTGATCATTATCCATAAACTTTGTCTCCTGTCGTGCAACCAATTTCCAACCAGCTCAATAATTTGCCTTCACTTACATGAGTTTCAACTTTAGCTAAAAGTCACTTATTCATGACTTCATCAAATGTATTTTGCTCCATGTCTACTATCTAATAATGATCTGTGACCTGGGACTCAATTTTAAACTTCAGATTGAGAGATGTTTATCAACCAATTTCCTAACCGGGTCAATGGCACAGAATTTCGGATCCCGAAGGGTGAGTACGCGTTGGGTACTCACGCATAGGCCCAACGAAAGTTCCGGTTTCGTGCATGCACTTCGCATGTGCGGGAAACCAGAACTTCCGTTCCCTTAAAGGAAGGGGTTCACAGGTCGATTGCATGCACCAGAGAGGCAGCGCCTACGCCTAAACTTCCGTTCTTTTTCCAGGTTTTTCCGGGATTGTAAGTCTCCAGCAGCTCCGCTTATAAAAAGCACGTGCAGGACCAGCTTTCAACAAGGTAAGTGGTGAATAATGTAAAATTAAAACATTTCTTCTGCAGGTTTATTATTTATAAATATTTTAAAGAAGGGTAAGTTTATTTTTAACACCGTTAGAAACTTTAATTAATTTTTTCAAAAATTTAAATTATTATTTAAATATTTATTTTATGTCATTAATAGTTATTTGAAAAATGTGATTTATTAAAACATTTATTTGAAGTTTTAGTCCTGTTTTGTGGCCGAACTCAAATTCATTGATTTGACAGGTCATCCTGTCAAATCTATGAATAGAGATTTCCTGATACGATTAGCTCTCCATGGCCCACGTGATCTCAGGGGACGCTTCAAACTAGCTGCGCCCCTGGGATACGCAAACACTGCACGTTGGCAGTTGGAGCAGGCCCAGTATCAGAATCCCACGTGGGCCCACAGCTCAACAGCCAGTGCGCTAGCTAAATGCAGGATGGGAGCTTGCACCCGCGTGAATCCACTGACCCGACTTTCTGGGCCAATAATTTGCCTTCACTTCAACAAGCTTCAACTTCAGCTAAAAGTAACTTATGCGGTATTTTATCAAATGTTCTCCAAGTGCTCTGCTATTACATTTTTTATAATGGACTCTAGCATCTTCCCCACTACCGATGTCAGGCTTACCAGTCTATATTTCCCCGTTTTCTCTCTACCAGTTTTTCGAATAGTGGGGTAACTTTATCTGCCCTTAAATCCATGGGAACTGTTCCAGAGTCTATAGAGTTTTGGAAGATGACCAGCAATTAATCTATTATGTCTAGGGCCACTTTCTTAATTACCCTAGGATGTAGATTATCAGGCCCTGGGGATTTATCGGCCTTCAATCCCATCAATTTCCCTAACACCATTTCCCTACAAGTACTGTTTTCATTCAGTTAATCCCTCTCATTAGAAACTATTTCGCTCGACATATCTGGGAGATTATTTGTGTCCTGTTTTTTGAAAACAGAACCAAACCATGTATTATATGGTCTGCCATTTCTTTCTTCCCCATTATAAATTCTCCTGATTCTGACTCTAAGGCACCTACGCTTGACTTCACCAATCTTTTTCTCTTCACATGCCTATAGAAGCTTTTTCAGTCAGTTTTTATGTTCCCTGCATGTTACTCTCATACTCTATTTGCCCCCCCTTAATCAATCCCTTTATCCTCCTTTGCTGAATCCTAAACTGCTCCCAATCCTCTGGTTTGCTGCTTTTTCTGCCAATTTATATATGCACTCATTGGAGCTTATGCTATCCATAATTTCCCTTGTAAGCCATACAGAGATAAACAAATTCTGTAGTTCATCCATGCGATCTTTAAATGTTTGCCATTGCCTATCCACCGTCAACCCTTTAAGTAAAGGTCCCCAATCCATCCTACCCAACTTGCGACTCATACCATCGTAGTTTCTTTTTTTAAATTATGGACCATAGTCTCTGAGTCAAATACTTCACTCTCCATCTTAATGAAGACTTCTATCATATTATGATCGCTCAGCCCCAAGTGTCCTCGCACAAAATAATTGTGAATAATCCTTTCTCATTACATCATACCCAATCGACCTGTGAACAGAGGGTAAAGAGGCAGAAGGGACAGAAATAATAATCAGAACAGAAGAAATAGGAGCAGGAGTGGGTCATTCGGCCCCACGAGCCTGCCCCGCCATTCAATAAGATCATGGCTGATCAGATCATCGATTCAACACCACTTTCCTGTCGCTCGCCATAACCCTTGACTCACCTGTAGCTCAAATATATGCCTATCTCCGCCTTGAATATAATCAATGACCCAGTCTCCACAGCTCTCTGGGGTAGAGGATTCCAAAGATTCACGACGCACTGAGAGAAGAAATTCCTCCTCATCTCCGTTTTAAATGGGCGACAAATTTTCCTGAATCTTTGCCCCTAGTTCTAGATTCCAACAGGAGGGGAATCATCCTCCCTGCCTCTACCCTGTCAAGCCCTCTCAGAATCATATACTGAGACAAAGAGGGAGACAGAGACAAAGATAGACGTAAGAGCGAAAGCCTCGGTTTGATGTCTTACAGAGTGGTCTGAGGTATAAGGGACTTCAGTTATGTTGAGAGTGTGCAGAAGCTGGGATTGTTTTCTTCAGAAGTTTAAGAGGAATTTTAATGGAGGCTTCCAAATTTAGAAGGGGTCTTGATAGAGGAGATAAGGGGAAACGTTATCTAGTGGCAGGAGGGAAAGTAAGCAGAGGACAACGATTGAAGATAACCGTCAAAAGAACCAGTATGGGGAGAATTGTCTTTCGCAGCAAGGGCTCAGGCCTAATGAATATCTTAATGCTCTGGATAAGTTATCACAGCCCAGGCACTCTCTCATTCCAGTCCTGCACACGTTGCTAATGTTTCAAATGTGGCACTTTTCACACTGGCAATTAATTGATTAATAGCCGTGCTGTGATAAGCTAAGTTTGTTAGGGAGATGCAGTCGGCAAGAAAATACATGGAAGTCTGACAATACCCGTCACTGTTCCGACACTGTGAGCTACAGTTAAATGTGGGCATGTAAACATTTAACGGGGTAAAAATTCGGTATCGCCCCATTTGGGTCACCATTATTGGCGGTGCACAAAGTTTAGCGCCTGGCGCTAATTATCGCCTCTGACATCAAACTTGACTTTTATCGCCCCTGTTGATGATTGGAGCACTAAATCAGGTGCTACACACCTCTGATAAGGCGCTAAGGCCGAGGAGCGAGGCGCTTGCTCAGAGTGCGGGCACAGCGCAGGTGCTATCAGTTAGCGATGGAACACAGACACACTGGCGCTGGTCAGTTCTTAAAGGGGCGGGTCGATCTTGCGCTGCAGCCACACATTACTCAATGGAGCCTTGAATCTCGGCCTGGACAGACCTGTGGCTAAATCTTGCAGCCAAGGACTATGGAGCAGGCGAGGGAGCCAGCACAGCGCTTCATCGAGCGGGCCTTGGAGGCTCTGGTTGACACTGTGGAGCACAGAAGATGTATTCCTTACCCAGAGAGTGGCAGGAGGCCTTTGCCACGTGAGTACAGAACAGTATGGAGGGAGGTGGCTCAGAGAGTCTGCTCAAGCAGCATGGTGCCTAGGACCAATCTCCAATGTAGGAAAAAGTTCAACGACCTCACTCGGGTCGTCAGCGTGAGTGAGTTATTTTACAAAACCTCTCCATCCCTCCATCTCAACCTCACTTTATGGCCAGAGGGTTTTAAAAGCCCCAATGCCGAACACTCATCAACACCTATGGCCCTTTCATTAAACGCACACGCACATTCCACACTTTGCATACAGTAAGGGCTATTCAACTATGGCAGGCATTTCAGGGAAGACCATGGCTGCATACAATAAGGGCTATTCAACTATGGGAGTCATTTCAGGCAAGTCCATGGCTGAATACAGTAAGGGCTATTTAATTATGGGAGTCATTTCAGGCAAGACCATGGCTGAATACAGTAAGGGCTATTTAATTATGGGAGGCATTTCAGGCAAGACCATGGCTGGATATTTACTCAGACGCCGTCCTTTTTCTTGCATGCCAAGTTGTCTCATAATAGGAGACAGCAGCAATGGACTGGTGGAGGGCGGCCTCAGCTGCAACCACTCAGCGACCTTGAAGTGCATGTCCAGAGGATTGTGGCAAGCTGGGTGATTGGTCCCATCACCACTGGAGACGCCGACCCCGTTCTGGACAGCAATGGTAAGGTCATCACATTTATGTCCTCTCCCCTTCAACTTGTTCCTCACAACACCAGCCTTTGACACTTTCAATCCAAATTACTAAATCGCTGCACTCATTCCTCGTTTGCTGCCACCCTGTTCTCACGCTAAAGCCACTCTTATACCTTCCTGCTTTCAGATGGTGATCCACCAGGTGAGGAGACGGGCCCTCAAGCTGCCACTGGGAGTGAAGCTGAAGGCGAGACAGAACAGGAAGCCGGAGCATCAGTTCCACCATCTCCTGTGGAAGCCCATGCCCACACTGGGAACATGCCATTCCTGGAGGGGAGCAGGGGGGAATGGTCTGATGAGAGTGAAGCTCCAGGACACAGCGCGCTGCAGCAACGCGAGGGGGTAGAGAAGATCGGGGGCCCTCTCCCCGGAGGGAGAGTATGCCATCGAGGCCTGCTGCACTGGATGCAGAGGAGGAGCAGGTCCTCGCTGAAATGAGCGCCCAGGCACACTTAACTCATGGCTGCAGTGGCAAGGTTGCCCGAATGCATTGAATCACTGGCAAGGAGTTGGAGCACTTCGGCGTAGCACAGGCGGCTGCCACGCAAATGCTTACTGTTGCAATGCAGTCACTGGCTGGTCTCATGCAGAAGTATATTCAGGCCATGCGAGCACTGACTGCTGCCACCCTCGCTTGAAAGTCAAATTACCCTGGGGCTCTCACCGCACCACAGCAGTCCAGCAATCTGTGCTCCATCAGTTTGCTCCAGATGCTGAAGTGCTGCCCCGTGGGAGTGCCAGTGTGTCGTTCGAGCAGGGAGTTGCTGTCCTCTCCCAAGATTACAGCATTCCTGCTGACACGACTGGCACTTCTCCACTGCAGTTGCCACCACCTGTAGGACAGTCTGCTGCCGCCCATGCAGAGTTGGTGCAGTCTGCAGCCGGGCCCTCCAGGCCCAGAGCCGAACCAGGTCGTTCTTCCAGTGCATCTGCACTCTCAGTTTGTGACAATCAGCAACCTTTCTCCAGCCTTGCTCCAGCCACTGGGGCCCGATTCCGGAGGGGCTGCAGGGTCGGAAGGGGGGAATTTCGCAAGGGAAGGAGATCACCCTTGAAGGGCAAAAAGTGGGAGGTATGACAAAATGTTTTTCATTGTTTTTTTAATTGTTCATGGTCAATTTTTTGTAATTGTTTGGGACATTGTCTCCATGTTGTGAGAGGCAGTTATGTTAATGACTGTTTTTTCTGTGCTTCTTTCTATTAGTTTGTCAGGCAGAAATGAGACACACAGCGTTTGTCAAATAAAGATGTGTCTGTATTCAAAATGTATATGTTTGGTCTTTGCAATCATTGTTGCCTTGACCGCCTTAGGGGTTGCGGGATGATTTCATTCAGGTTGTTTGAATGGCAGAATCCATTTCCTCAGATGGGGACTAGAAGCGACTTGCTATGAGCCTTTGATGGACGGCCCTTCCACTTTGTACATTGTGTGCATCCCTTCCGCATTGGTGCTACTGAAGATCACCCTCCTCATCTTCCTCCTCCTCTCCCTCCTCCTCCTCTGCTGGTGCTCCAATTCCTGGTTGCATTGGCTGGGTCCTGACGATTGCCAGGTTAAGCAGCATGAAGCAGACAACAACGAAGTGGGAGACTCGCTCAGGTGAGTACTGAAGGGCTCCTCCAGAATGTTCCAGACAGCGTCACCATTGCTTGAGCAAGCCGATTGTGTGCTCAACGATGTTCCTGGTATCTTGATGGCTCTCGTTTTATCGCAGCTCAGCGGGGGTGTTGGGCGTATGAAGCGGTGTCATCAGCCAGGTTCACAGAGGATATCCCTTGTCCCCAAGAAGCCAACCTCCTGGGTGATGCAGTGCCTGGAAAGGTCTGCCACGGAAGTCTGGCGCTTGATGAAGGCAGGAAAGTGGGCATTGACAGCGAGTATCAGCCTTCTGTGGTCACAGACCAACTGAACGTTTATGGAAGTGAAGCCCTTTCGGTTGCAGAAATTATCGGCATTCTCTTGCGGTGCAGGCAAAGCCACATGTGTGCAGTCAATGGCGGCCAGCACCATGGGGAAGCCCGCTATCATCGCAAAGCCCGTTCTGCGTTCTTGCTACTTGTCCAGGGTCATGGTGAAAGAGATTTATGTCTCCTTCTAAAGAGGGCATTTGTGACCTGACGGATGCAGCAATGCACCACGAACTGGGAGATATTGGCGATGAACCCAGTAGCTGATTGAAATGAGCCAGTGGCATAAATGTTAAGAGCCACTGTTATCTTCACCGCCACCGACAGAAACGTCCTGCTCCTCAGTTGAAAGCTGCAGATCTGGCTGAAACAGGTGGCAGAGCTCAGTGACCACCTCCTTGCTGAAGCGCAATCTTCACAAACACTGCTCCTCAGACATAGTAAGGTTGGAGAACTGTTGGCGAAAAACCCTGGGAGGGTAAGGTCTCCTGTACAGAGGCCTGCTGGCCCTCCTCCGTCAGGCCATGGTTGCCACTCTCTCTCTTCGTCTCTGAGCCCTCCGAATGTGATGGAGAAGGACGACAATCGCATCCATTGCAGCCCCCATAATATCGAGGCAATCAAAGTTATGTCGGTCAAAAAGCAAAGTATCTGCAAAGTTATGGTCAGAAGCCAAAACTAGCTCAGACAGCTTTGACTCAATGCAGAAGTCTTTCTTTCTCTCTTTGTCTCTGAAAATCTCTCCCTCTCTCTCAGAAGGAGTGGTGCAAAAATGGCTACCACACAGAAGCCAGGAAGAGGTCCCCTTTAAATAACGTCCCCCCAACCCCACAGCGACTGAGAAGCGCTCCAGTCAACCTGTCTTTGGGTGCGCCAGTTGGAAAGGAGGAGACGCCACTCAATTTCCATTCCGGGGCATCACAAGGGTGTTGCACTCTCGAACGACGTCAAGATCTTCGTGCGCAGGAGATCGGCTGGTATTAGTTAGCACCGCCGCAAAATGTCCGGTCAATTTCCCTGGAGGTGCAGATATCACTGCACCCAGGTGCTAATTGCTTTGCGGCCAAATTGGCACCCTCTTAAGGTGATAACAGGAGGCGCAACCAACATAATTTTTCCCCCAAAGTTTCTAGTTACAAATGTCATTTCTTGCTGACTTTGAACCAGCAGACATTTTACAGAAGTGAAGGCAGTGCCTTTTGTACCTCTGTACCGAATGATGCACTGCTGACTGTTGAGGCAGCATCAACAGTGTGGAAAGTTGAAAAGTTGATGAGGAGCAAGTATTGCTTCGCGTGGTTGCTTTGATTGGTAGCATTTCAAAAGCTCCAGAATGCACTGTTCCCTGACTGGGAATCGAACCCAGGGCATGGCGATAAACGCGCTGAACCCTAACCACTAGGGATACTGCAGGAAGCTTCCTGCCAGGAAGCACCGCAACACAATCTTTCCTCCTTGAATCTTTGAAATTCAGATCACTTTCACACCAGGCAAACCTTTCGTACAAGATGACATTTTTCAGGCGAGATCACAAAGGACATGTTCGCAAAAGCACAGCACCAAGTGCAGGTAGGCAGCCACTTGACATCTATCTCCTTCTGTGCTTTTCTCAGAGACAGAGACATACAGTCAGAGAGAAGCCGTCGGGGTATTGAATACTCACCACTATAATATCAAGGACAATGCAGAGGAAATGGTTATGCAGTGCTTGAGACAAAGACTCAAACACACACAAAATACCCGTGTGTGCTCTCTTTGTGTGAGTATGTCTCAGATATCCATCTGTGTGTCATAGATTCATGGCGGCCTGCAACACAGCGGGAGGCCATTCGGCCAATCGTGCCAGTGCTGTCTCTTTGAAAGAGCAGTTGTGCATGGTCCCGCACCCCCGCTTTTTCTGCGTATACCTGTTATTCCATTTTCTCTGTCCTCTCTCCCTCCTCAGTGCCCCACATAAAAGTGAAAGAGAAGGAGAACTCTATACTAACGAGGAATTGGGGCAGCGAGTTGTTATTTAGTTCTTCATATGTCAGTACGTCTTTAAAATTATTTTAGTTTATATTTTTATGTTCAACTTTTCCAAGGAGCATTTTAAGGAGCTGCCCACAGGTTTAAAATTGAGGATGTTAAAAGTCCTCGTCATCGGGTAATTGAACCCTGGCCACCCGCGGGAATACTCACCACTATACTAATGAGGAATTGAGAGATACAGATGCTGGCAGAGCAAGAATTGACATGTGAGCAGAGGGACAAAGAGGCAGAGGGGACAGTAATACGAATAAGAGCAGAAGATGTAGGAGCAGGAGTCGGCCATCCGCCCCTCGAGCATTCCCCGCCATTGAATATGGTCGTAGCTGATCAGATCTTTGAATCAACGCCACTTTCCCGCCCACTCCCCGTAACTTTTGACTCCACTGCAGCTCAAATTTACGCCTATCTCCACATTGAATATAATCAATAACTCCGCCTCCAGAGCTCTCCGGGGTAGAGGATTCCAAAGTTTCACGACCCTCTGAGAGAAGAAATTCCTCCTCATCTCCGTTTTAAATGGGCGACCCCTTATCCTGATGTTTTGCCCCCTTGTTCTAGATACCCCCAGGAGGGGAAACATCCTCCCTGCGTCTACCCTGTGAAGCCCCTTCAGAATCATATACAGAGACAAAGAGGGAGACAGAGACAAAGATAGACATAGAGAGCAAGAGCCTCAGTTTGACGTCTTACAGAATAGGGATAAGCTACTTCTGTTATGTTGAGAGTCTGGAGAAGCTGGGATTGTTTTGCTCAGAAGGTTAAGAGGAAATTTAACAGTGGGTTTCAAATTTACAAGGGGATTTGATAGAGGAAATATGGAGAAATGCTTTCCAGTGGCAGGAGGGATGGTAACTGTCTTGTTTTGCACACTTTGTAGAAAAATAATAAATTGCAGGACAACGGAGTACGACAGTTTAAACTCTTTTAATGAAGCATCAGGTCTGCCTGACTCACAACAGTACAGCACCGTGTGGACAAGTTGGTGTCAGGACACTGGGACTTCCCATACAATAGCAGTCCTTACAGATGCCTGCAGGCCAACGACAACTCAGCATGTGATCATAAGTGAATATAATAGGATTTCCTTACAGATGCCTGCGGGCCAATGATAAATCAATATGCAAATGTTTCATCCCCTTTCTTTCAAAAGAAAACTGTGATGCATTACTTTTGAACTTTTCTTCTACATAATGTTCTCAGTAGCATCAACATATAAGTAAACTCAACATTTAACTAACACTGAAAACATCTCAACGTTTCATAACGATGTACAGATTTTTTTTTCGGGCAGCTATCCGCCTACACGATTTGACAGTTCACAAGTCAAGGATAACTCTAGGCTTGACCTCTCGTCCCGACCTTGTGTGGTATGCAACTGAGCATGCTCCTGAGTTGGTGAACAATTATGGTTCAGGTTTAGGTTCAGGTAAGTATAATGTGTTTTTATATTGCTCTGTTCATCACACTCTGTTGAACAGACCCTCTCATCGGTATGACGGTGTTGTTTCTTGGTGTCCAGGAGGTGCCTGCAATTGCGGCGGTACACCTGTCCTTCTGGGTTGCAGATATGATACGATCGCTCAGTGTCAGCTGACTGGATGACGACTGCTGGCATCCAATAGTCATGCTCTTGGATTCTGATGGATTCTCCATTGTGCAGTGGCGGCAGTAGTCTAGCTGACCTGTCATAGTTCTCTTTTGGTGTTGCTGTATCTGTACACGTTTTGCATGCACTTGCTTGCAGCTGACAACCTACCAGGGCCTGTCTGGGATACGGTGAGCTATCATGGGCTCTTTGACATTTGATGGGCGGCGTTCAAGACAAATGGAACATTTTCCGACAATGTCCTCAATGTGTTTGCACATTCCGGGCCAAAATATAATGTCACGTGCTCTTTGTTTGCATTTTTCCATGCCCATATGTCCAGCATGAATTTTTGTCAACATCTTTTCTCTGAGACTGGTAGGAATGATGATTTCCTCCCCTTTGAAAACGACTCCATTGATTTGTGACAGTTCATCTCTGTGGTTCCAGAATTCAGATATGCCCTGAGGTCATATCCTCCTTTCCTCAGGCCATCCTTCATGTATGACTTTGCTCAGCAGTGTGAGTTGTGCATCTTTCTCTGTTGCTGCTCGGATCTCCTTCAGTTTTGAGTCACTCACAGTTAAGCTGTTGTAAACCATGTGCACCTGCACATCCATGCCTTCACTGAGGAAGCTTTCCTGGTAGCTAACAGACTTTCTGGAGAGCGTGTCTGCGACAGGAATGTCTTTGCCTGGACGGTGAATGATTGTGAAGTCATACTTCTGTAGCTGATGGATCATTCTCTGTAGCCTTGGTGGGGCTGCGGCTCGTGGTTTCCTCATGATTGACTCGAGGGGCTTGTGGTCGGATTCCACAAGGATTGTTGGCCATAGACACACTGATGGAAACGCTTACATCCGAACAGAATTGCATAAAGCTCTTTCTCGAATTGAGCATAGTTGATTTCACTGTCTGTGAGGGATCTGGAAGCGTAGCCGATGGGCTTTCCTTCTTGCAGTAATACTGTGCCTAGTCCGTACTTTGATGTGTCCACTTGTAGTCTGATCTCTTTGTTGCGGTCGAAGTAGGCAAGAACAGATCCTGGTTCTCCGGTGATTAGGTCTTTCATTTTCTGAAATGCTGTGTCATGTTGTTTGTCCCGCAGGAACTCAAAGGATTGTTTGAGCAACTGACGCACGGGTGCTTTGATTTCGGAGAGGCTCGGAGCAAACTTGGCTAAGTAGTTAACCATGCCTAGTACTGTTTCTAGCTCTGCGCGCTGCTTTGGCGGCTTCATCTTCTTGATGGCAGAGATTTTCTCTGGATCCGACTTAAAGCTGATGTCGGAAATAACTGATCTCGGTGGATCCGATTATGCTTTTCTCCGGGTTGAGCCGGATGACTTTCTCCCATGATCTTTGTAGCATCGCACGGAGGTTCCTGTCATGTTCCTCTCTATTCCTGCCATAGATGAGGATGTAATCTAAGATTGTGACTACTCCATCGAGGCCTTCATAGGTTTCGTCGATCTTCCGGTGGAATTCATCCTGAGCTGAGATAAGACCAAATGGTAAACGCAGAAATCGGTAGCGTCCAAATGGTGTGTTGAACATTGTTAGCTTAGATGACTCTTCCATGAGCTTGATAGTCCAGTATCCTGATTGTGCGTCCATTACACTGAAGTAACGTGCTCCCACTAGCTTGGGTGTGATGTCATCTAGCGTTGGTAGAGGGTAGTCATGGCGTTTGATAGCTTTGTTCGAAACTCTGGGGTCGAGGCAGACTCTGAGCTTTCCTATGCGTGGTTTGTCAACCATTACTTCCGCGTTGACCCACTCTGTCGGTTCTGTTTCCCGGACGATGATTTCTGTATTCTCCATGCTCTGCAGCTCCTCCTTCAGGCGACTACGTAGAGCAAGGCGTATCCTTCTCGGTGGGCAAACCACAGGGGTTGCTGCTGGGTCAAGGTGAATAGTGTATTCAGCAGGGAATAGTCCGATTCCTTTGAAAACGTCAGCAAACTCCTCCACGACTGTCTTCTTCTCAACTGGTGCTGTCAATGATAGCATTAGCTTGACGAGATCCATGTCTAAACATATCTTTAGACCTAGCACTGGAGGTGCTTATGTGTCAAAAATGTAAATGTTCAACATCATGTCGCTTTCTTTGTACTTGCATTTCATCATGCATGTGACTTTTACATTGAGCTGCTCACCCCGCTAGCCGGTCAGTCTGCGTCAGGTGGGCTGTTGCTCAAACTCATCCTTCAAGCTGTGATACTCACTCAGAGGAACTACATTAACCTGAGATGCAGTGTCTAGTTTAAAATTACACTCTTTGCCCTGTTTTCCTATCTCAATATCGGCAAAAGCTTGCTCAGTCTATGAAATCTGTTTTTTCTGTGACACAAAATCAATAAACAGATCGTCTGCATTTGGCTCTCTATCTGGCATTTGGCTGTCACTCACTGTGTCTACCATTTTTCCGAAAACCGTCCTGCAAACTTTGGCAAAGTGGTTCCGTTTACCACATTTAGTACATTGTCTTCCTTTGGCAGGGCAGTACTCCTTTTCTCCATGGCAGTTGTTCCCACAATATCCACAGTTTTTGAAGCGTTTTATGTCTGTGTCGCCCATTTTTAGAACTCTCGCTGTTCTTTTAAAGAAGCATCAGGTCTGTCTGACTCACAACAGCACAGCACCATGTGGACAAGATGGAGTCAGGACACTAGGTGTTCCCAAACAATAGCAGTCCTTACAGATGCCTGCAGGCTAAAGACAACTCAGCATGTGATCACATGTGAATATAATAGGTATTCCTTACAGATGCCTGCGGGCCAATGATACATCAAGATGAAAGTGTTACAGTAACCAGAGGAAACCGAGTGAAGATAACCAGCAAAAGAAACAGAGGGGAGATGAGGTTAATTGTCTTACGCAGCAAGGGCTCAGGCCTAATGAATATCTTAATGCTCAGGATAAGTTATCACTGCCCACGGCCCAGGCACTCTCTCATTCCAGTCAAGGACACTTAGATAAGATTCAAGGGTTGCATTTTTCTCACTGGCAATGAATTGTTTGAAAGCCATGCTGTGAGATGCTAAGGCTGTTAGGGAGATGCAGTTCAAGAAGATGCCTGGAAGACTAATGATATGCTGACTGTTCTGTCATTGTGAGCTGGAGTTAAATGCGGGCATGTAAACATTTAGATTGTCTAGTTCCAAATATAATGTCCTGCTGACTGCAGGCATTTTACAGAAGTGTATATTGTACCTCTGGACCGAATGATGTGCTTTTGGTTGTTGAGGCAGTCGCAGCGAAGTGGAAAGTTGAAAGTTTTCTCAGGAGCGAGCATTGCTTCACGGGGGTCGGCAGAAGGTGACCATTCAGCACAGCATTTCCGTAGTGGATTGGTCAGCACGGTCGCCAAACATGTGAAAATTTCCCGGTTCGAGACCGAGTGGAAACATTTTGAAATCATATTCAATTAACTAGTAGAAAAATGGAAAATTTCTCATTCTTGGTTCAATGTTTAAAGCCCTGTTACATTTGTTGTTTCTCTGTGCAGTCTTCTACACATTCAAAGTCAACAGTGTCTCTCACTCCCTCCCCTTTCCAGCCCTGATCTTGCAGAAAGCCCCTCTCAATGCTGCATATTCCGGCTGCTTTCAGTTGATTTGTGAGAGATTATTAAAGGATCCTGCAGCATTGCCTCGGTTCACAACAGCAGATCTAAGCCGCGTTTCTGCAAACTACTGGCCATGTTCTCCAGAATTCCAAGGTGTATAAGGAAATCAAGCATCAAAATCCCTTTCATTAGCCACAGGTGTTCAGACAATATTCTGAATGCAAAGCGCGTTAGTCCTTGCCAATATTTCTTGTCCATTTCCCAGTGTTTCCCAATTCTGCCTGTCTCTCTGTTTCTGTTTATTGTGTGTGTGGCCACTTGTGCGTTGATTTTGAACGAATACCTGCGTTTTTGTCTGCTTGCTGCTTTAAACAAATGAGGGCATCAGGCGCTTCTGTGCATGATTCTGGGGAATGATTGAAACAGGCCTAAGAGCAATGTCTGGTTCCTCTATCCCCATTCTCAATGTTAATGGAGCTGAGCACTTGAGTGCAAATGCCAAGGCTGAAGCGCATAAAGCCACCTTTAGCCAGAAGTGCAGAGGATGATCCATCTCGTCCTCTTCCTGAGGTCCCCACCATCACAGAAGCCATTCTCAAGCTAATTCGATTCACTCCATGTGATAGCAAGTAACGACGGAGCACACAGGAAAAAGCAAACGCTAATGGGACCCTACATCATCCTGGCTGTCATGCTGAAGACTTGTGCTCCAGAATTAGCCACGTCTCTAGCCAAGCTGATCCAGTACAGCTACAGCACTGGCATCTATCTGACAATGTGGAAAACTGCTCAGGTATGTCCTGTCCACAAAAAGCAGGATAAATCCAATCTGGACAATTACTGCCCATTTAATCTACTGTCAATCATCAGCAAAGTGATGGAAGGTATCATCAACATTGCTATCAAGCAGTACTTATTCGGCAATAACCTGCTTACCAATGCTCAGCTTTGGTTCTGCCAGGACGACACAGCTCCAGACCTCATTACAGCCTTGGTCCAAACATGGAAAAAAGAGCTGAAATCCAGAGATAAATTTAGAATGACTTCCCTTGACATCAAGTCCGCACTTAACCGAGTGTGGCATCATGGAGCCCTCGTAAAATTGCAGTCAATGGGAGACGCGGGGGTTGTGGGGCTGTCGGGGGGAAACGCTCCACTGGCTGGAGCCATAACTAGCACTAGGGAAGATGGTTGTCGTTGATGGAGGTCAATCATCTCAGCCCCTGGATATTGCTGTACGAGTTTCTCAGGGGAGTGTCCTAGGCCAAATCATCTTCAGCTGCTTCATCAATGACATTCCCTCCTTCATAAGGTCAGAAGTGGGGATGTTCGCTGATGATTGCACAGAGTTCAGTTCCATTCGCAACTCCTCATATAATGAAAATTTCCATGCCCGCATGCAAAAGATGTGTATGACATTCAGGCTTAGGCTGTTAGGTGGCAAGTTACATTTGTGCCACACAAGTGCCAGGCAATGACTGTCTCCAACAAGCGAGAGTCTAACCATCGCCCTTTGACATTCAATGGAACAAGCATCACTGAATCTCTGGCCATCAGCATTGCAACAATGCGATGCACCTTTATTATATCCAGCTAGTTCAGTCGGTGGAGCGGTGCGATTTTTATTTTCAGTCACGTGGTTCGAGACCCACGTGAGACTTATGATTGATTTAAACTTTTAGGTTGCTTACATGGGAAAGCAACATTAATTAACCGATAACCTTCTTTTGCAGGACGAAGGTAATGCTAACTGAGGGAGAGTCACTACTTCAATAATCTGTTAACTGTTAAACCATATCCCATGTTATACACTGAATTTAGAATCATTGAATCACAGCAATGGTTACAGCACAGTGGAGGCCATCCGGCCCATCGAGACCATGCCTCCTCTCTGCAAGAACACTTCAGTTAGTCCCACTCCCCCGCCCTTTCCCCGTAGCCCTGCAATCTTTTATCCTTCAGGTACTTATCCAATTCCATTTCGAAAGGCACGATTGAATCTGCGTTCACCATGCTTTCAGGCAGTGCATTCCAGATCCTAACCAATCGCTGCATAACCTTTTTTCCTCAAATACGCCTGTGGACCTTCTGCGAATCAGCTTAAATCTGTGTCCTCTGGTTCTCGACCCTTCCACAAAGAGCATCAGCTTCTCTCTATCTACTCTGTCTAGAGCCCTCACGATTTTGAACACCTCTATCAACACTCCTCACAATCTTCTCTGCTCCAAGGAGAACAAATCCAGCTTCTCCAGTCTATCCACGAAACTGAAGTCTGTCATCCCGAGAACCATTCTTGTAAATCTCTCCACCACACTCTCTAACGCCTTCACATTCTTCCTAAAATGTTCTGCCCAGAATCCTCCCTCTGAGGCCTAACCAGTGATTTATAAAGGCTTTGCATTACCTCCTCGGTGGTGTACTCTATATCTCTATTAATAAAGCCAAGGATCCCGTATCATTTTTCACAGCCTTCTCAACTTGTCCCGCCATCGTCAAAGATAGATAAATACACCCGAGGTCTCTCTGTTCCTGCATCCCAATTAAAATTATTGCATTTAGTTTATATTTCCTCTCCTCATTCTTCCTATCAAAATGGATCACTTCACACATCTCCGTGTTAAATTACACCTGCTATGTGTCTGACCATTTCACCACTCTATATATGTCCTCATGAGGTCTGTTACTTTCCGTTCTTCAGCAGTGTTTGAAATTATGCCTAGTATACCCAAGCCCAGGTCATTAATATATATCAAAATGAGCAGTGGTCCTAATACCGACCCCTGGGTGATACCACTGTATACTTCCCTCCAGTCTGAAGAACAACCGTTCACCACTAGTTACAACTGACACCCACATTGTTATAAGCACCACACACATATACACAACGACAAACAACTTGCATTTATATAGCGTCTTAAAAGTAGTAAAACATCACAACACGCTTCACAGGAGCGACTTTCAGACAGAGCTTGACACCGAGCCACATAAGGAGATATTAGAACAGATGACCAAAAGCTTCTTCAAAGTGGTAGAATTTAAGCAGCGTTTTAAAGGTGGAAAGAGAGGCGGAGCCTTTTTGGGAGGTAATTCCAGAGGTTAGGGCTTGGATCACAAACCCACAGCTTATATTTTTACACAGCCTTGATTTTAGATCTGAATATAGAAACATAGAGTCATAGAAACATAGAAGATAGGAGCAGGAGTAGGCCATTCTGCCCTTCAAGACTGCTCCGCCATTCAATGAGATCATGGCTGATCATCAAAGTTCAGTACCGGGTCCCTGCTTTCTCCCCATATCCCTTGACCCCTTTAGCCTTAAGAAATATATCTAACGATTTCTTGAATATATTTAATTATTTGGTTGGAACTGCTTTCTCTGGTAGAGAATTCCACAGGTTCACCACTCTCCAGGTGAAGAGATTTCTCCTAATCTCAGTCCTAAATGGCTTAAACCTCATTCTTAGAGTGTGACCTCTGGTTCTGGACTCCCCCGCCATCGAGAACAGCCTTCCTGCATCTAGTCTGTCTAGTTCTGTTAGAATTTTATAAGTTTCAATGTGATCCCCCCTCATTCTTCCAAACTCTAGCGAATATAATCCTAATCGACCCAATCACTCTTCATACGTCATTCCTGCCATCCCAGGTATCAGCCTGGTGAATCTTTGCTGAACTCCTTCCATGGCAAGAACATCCTTCCTCAGATAAGGCGACCAAAACTGCACACAATACTCAAGGTGTGGTCTCACGAAGGCCCTGTACAAGTGCAGCAAGACATCCTTGCTCCTGTACTCGAATCTTCTCGCTATGAAGGCCAGATTACCATTTGCCTTCTTAACCACCTGCTGTACCTACATGCTTACCTTCAGCGACTGGTGCACAAGGACACCCAGGTCTCGTTGCAATTACCCTTTTCCCAATCTATTGCCGTTCAGATAATAATCTGCCTTCCTGTTTTTGCCACCAAAGTGGATTAACTCGCATTTATCCACATTATACTGCATCTGCCATGATTCTGCCCAATCACCCAACCTGTCCAAATCATACTGGAGTTTTCCTGCATCCTCCTCACAGCACACATGGCCACCCAGCTTTGTGACGTCTGCAAACTTGGAGATATTATATCTAGTTCCCTCGTCTAGATCATTTATATATTTTGTGAATGGCTGGTTTCCTCGGACCGATCCCTGTAGTACCCCACTAGTCACTGCCTGCCACTCGGAAAAAGACACGTCTATTCCAACTCTTTGCTTCCTGTCTTTTATACAGTTCTCTATCCAATCAATACCTTGCCCCCAATCCAATGTGCTTTAACTTTACATGCTACTCTCTTAGGCGAGACCTTATCGAAAGCCTTCCGAAAGTCCAAATGCACCATATCCACTGGTTCTCCCTTATATATTCTACCAGTTCCATCCTCAAAAATAACCTGTAGGTTTGTCAAGCATGATTTACCTTTAGTAAATCCATGTTGACTTTGTCCGATCCTGTGACTGTTTTCCAAGTGCTCTGCTATTACATATTTTATAATTGCCTGTAGCACTTTCCCCACTACTGATGTTAGGCTAACTGGTCTATATTGCCCTGTTTTCTCTCAAATACCTTTATTAAAGAGTGGGGTAACATTAGCTACTCTCCAATCCATGGGAACTGTTCCAGAATCTATAGAATTTTGGAAGATGACCGGCAATGCGTCTACGATTTCTAAGACCACTTCTTTAAATACAATGGGATGTAGATTATCAGGCCCTGGGGATTTATCGGCCCTCAATTCTGGCAATTTCCCTAACACCATTTCACTACAAATACTGATTTCATTCAGTTCCTCCCTCTCATTAGACCCTATTTTCCCCGACCTCTCTGGGAGGTTATTTGTGTCCTCCTTTGTGAAGACCTAATCAACGTATGTATTTCATTGGTCAGCCATTTCTTTGTTCCACGTTAAAAATTCCCCTGATTCTGGCTGCAAGGGACCTACGCACCACTTCACTAATCTTTTTGTCTTCACATATCTATAGATGCTTTTACAGTCAGCTTTTACCTTCCCTGCAAGCTTACTCTCATACTTTACTTTCCCCCACTTAATTAACCCCTTGGTCATCCTTTACTGACTCCAAAACTGCTCACAATCCTCTGGTTTTCTGCTTTATCTGGCCAATGTATATGTCAGCTCCTTGGATCTTATGCTATGCCTAATTCCCCTTGTTAGCCCCGGTTGAGCCAACTTTCCTGTTTGATTTTTTATGCCAGACAGGGATGAACAAATTCTGTAGTTCATCCATGTGATCTTTAAATGTTTGCCATTGCCAACCCACCATCAACCATTTAAGTAATGTTCCCCAATCCATCCTAGCCAACTCATGCCTCATACCATCGTAGATTCCTTTATTTAATTTCAGGACCCTAGTGTCTGCGTCAACTACGTCATTCCCCATCTTATTGAATAATTCTATCATGTTATGATCGCTCTTCCCCAAGGGACTTCACACAACGAGATTGCTAATGAATCATTTCTCATTACATAATAACCATTAAATGATGGCCTGATCTACGTTTGGTTCTTCGACATATTGGTCCAGGAAACCATCCTGTATACACTCTAGGAATTCCTCCTGCACAGTATTCTTACTAATTTGGTTAGCCCAATCTATATGCAGATAAAAGTCACCCATGATAACTGTTGTGCCCTTATTGCACGATTCTCTAATTTCCTTTTTAATGCCATCCCCAACCTCACCACTATTGTTTTGGTGTCTGTATACCAATCCCACTAACGTTTTCTTCCCCTTGGAATTTCGCAACTCTACCCATACAGATTCCACATCATCGGATGTAATATCCTTCCTTACTATTGTGTTAATCTCCTCTTTAACCAGCAACAATACCATATTTCCTTTTCCTTTTTGACTGTCATTTCTGAATATTGAATACCCCTGGATGTTGAGTTCCCAGCCTTGATCACCCTGGAGCCATGTCTCCGTAATCCCAATCATATCATACCTGTTTACATCTATTTTCACAGCTAATTCATGCACCTTATTATGAATGCTCCTCGCATTAAGACACAAAGCCTTAAGGCTTGTTTTTTAACACTCTAATTCCTTTTAGAATTGTTTTTTACTGTAGCTCTGTTTGCTTTAAACCCTTGATTTCTCTGTCTGCCTCTTTTGCTTTTCTCCTTCCTCTCTGTTGCTTCTATCCGTGCTTTCCTTTCCTCTGTCTCCCAGCACTTGTTCCCAAACCCCTGCCATTATAGTTTAAACCCTCCCCCAGAGCACTAGCAAAAACTCCCCCTCGGACATCGGTCCCGATCCTGCCCAGATGCAATACCGTGCAGACTGTACTGGTCCTAGCTCCCTCAGAACCGGTTTCATTGTCTCAGGAATTTGAATCTCTCCCCCAAGCCCCATTCCTCTAGCCACATTCTCACCTGAAATATCCTTCTATTTCTACATGACTAACTCGTGGCACTTGTAGCAATCTTACCCTTGAATTAACTTAAATTAAATTACATCAAATCAAAGACCACTAACTAAGCTACAATTAAATGGTATTAGTTACTCAAGGGCCATTGTTTACTGGTATTCCCCACTGTACAACAGAGACGTTAGAAATTATAAACCACAAAATATAGACTTTCTAAACCTTATACACTATTAAACGTAACTGTCAAACTATAGAGTAGTATAAATACTCACCTGGCCATACTCACCCAATCAGCTGCTTCTTCTTGACTGCGTCACTTTTTGAATCATGACGTGGCTCTGGAACGCCACCGCTCATCTGTGAGATTGGTCCACCTCTGAAAAAACCTGCGAAACTGAGTATAAATACTCACTGGCTGCAACCGAAACTGGGCCTCTGAAAAAACCCGCAAAACTGAGTATAAATAGTCGCAATCTTTGTTTCCATCCCACAATTTGGGGGCCTATAGTAAAGACCCAGAAATGTAACAGCTCATTTTCTGTTCCTTAACGCTACCCAAATAGATTCAGTCTTTGAATCTTTAGCATATCTTCCCTCTGTAAAATGGTATATTATTCTTGATAAATACTGCCAACAACTACGCCCCCTCCATCTTTTGCCCAAACCCATCCCTCCAGAATGCATTGTAGCCAGGAATGATTGGTCACGATTCCAGCCCATGTTTTAGTCAGGTCTGTTCTACAGCCGCTATACCTTAAACCCATGTGGCAACGAGCGCCTGCAATTAAATGTACCTTCCATAAGAACGTAAGAAGTAGGAGCAGGAGTAGGCCATACGGCCCCTCGGGCCTGCTCCGCCATTCAATAGGATCATGGCTGATCCGAACCTAGGTACTATTATTTATCATGCCTCTCTGCTGCTGCGTCCTGTGGGTGATTTTTGACAGCTTATTTTGTTCTTCTGTTTTGTATATCACTCTTTCTTGCCCCCTTTGACTTTGTGAAGCAGCAGGAGAAGGTGCTATCAATTACATCTCCAGCTTTTTTCAGTTCTGATGAAGTGTCTCAGACCTGAAACTTTAACTCTGTTTCTCTCTCCACGGATGCTGCCTGGCCTGATGAGTGATTCCAGTGTCTTATAGTGAATGATTGTCAATACCCAGAGATGGAGACAGAGAAGTCGAGGAAGAGAAAGGAAGAGTTATAGATGGACCATGTGAAGGTAAGGGAAGGTTGGAACTTGGAAGCAAAGTGAATGAAATGTTCTAGTTCAGGGCGAGAGCAGAAAACGGCAATGATACATCCAAAATAACAACAGAAAATGCTGGAAATCTCAGCAGATCAGGCAACATCCGTGGAGAGAAATTTGAGTTGACGTTTCGGGTCGAACCCTTCTTCAAAACTGGAGAGAAAAGAAAATAGATCGAAGGCAGGGCTGTGATCGGACAAAAGAAGTGAAAGAAACAAAAGATCTAGACGAGATGGTAATATGCTGAGATTAGGTGTAAAGTGTACTGGCAGGGCAAGAGATAGCTGCCAGGTGTGAGAGAGAAACAAAAGGAAAGGGGGGGAGAAAGGAGTGGAAAAATTACAAGAAAAAATGTGTAATAGGGGCCGAGGTTATGATCTGCAATTGTTGAACTCGATATTGAGTCCGAAAGGCTGCAGAGTGCCTAATCGGAAGATGAGGTGCTGTTCCTTGAGTTTACATTGAGCTTCCGTGGAACAATACAAGAGGCCAAGGATGGTGAGGTCCGAGTGGGAATGGAGTGGTGAATTAAAATGACAGGCGACCGGAAGCTCGGGTCACGCTTATGGACTGAACGGAGGTGTTCTGCAAAGCGGTCACCCAATCTGCGTTTGGTCACCCCAATGTAGAGGAAACCGCATCATGAGCAGCGAATACAGCATTATAGATTGCGGGAAGTAGAAGTAAATCGCTGTTTCACCTGGAAGAGGTGTTTGGGGCCCTGGACATTGGGACAGGTGTTACATCTCACCCGCTTGCACGGGAACGTGCCAGGCGAAGGGGAAGGGCTGTTTGGAGTGATAGAGGAGTGGACTGGGGTGTCTCGGAGGGAGCGGTCCCTACAGAATGCTGAAAGGGGAGAGGAGGGATGATACGTTTGGTGGTGGGATCACTTTGGAGGTAGCGGAAATGCCAGAGGATGATCCGTTGAATGTGGAGGCTGGTGGGGTGCAAGGTGAGGACAAGGTGAACCCTATCATGGTTCCGGGAGGGAGGGGCAGGGGTGAGGGCAGAATTGCGGGAGATAGAACCGACACGGTCGAGGACAGTGTCAATCTTCGTAGAGGGGAATCCTCGGTTGTGGAAAAAGGAAGACAGTTCTGAAGCATTGGTGTGGAAGGGGGCATCATCGGAGCAGATACGGCGGAGACAGAGAGACTGGGAGAATGGAATAGAGTCCTTACAGGAAGCGGGGTGGGAGGAAGTGTAGTCCAGGTAGCTGTGGGAGTAAGTGGGCTTGTTGTGAATATTGGTCGATAACCTATCCCCAGAGATGGAGATGGAGAAGTCGAGGAAGGGAAGGGAAGAGTCAGAGATGGAAATTGGAGGAAAAGTAAATGAAATTGTCAAGTTCGGGGCGAGAGCAGGAAACGGCACCGCTAGAGTCATCAATGTATTGGAAAAAGAGTTGAGGGAGGAGACCAGAGTAGGACTGGAACAAAGATTGTTCCACATAGCCCACGAAAAGGCAGGCATAGCTAGGACCCATGCGGGTACCCATGGCAACACCTTTGATTTGGAGGAAATGAGTCGAGTTAAAGGAGAAGTTGTTCAATGTTAGAACTAGTTCAGCCAGGTGGAGGAGGGTGGTGGTGGATGGGGACTGGTCGTGCCTCTGTTCAAGGAAGAAGCGGAGCGCCCTCAGGCCATCCGGGTGGGGGATGGGTGTGTAGAGGGATTGTACGTCCATGGTGAAAAGGAAGCGGTTAGGGCCAGGAAACTGGAAACTGTTAAAGTGGCGGAGGGCATCCGAAAAGTCGCGGATGTAGGTGGGAAGAGGCTGGACAAGGGGACAAAAGATAGAGTCAGGATAGGAAGAGATAATTACTGTGGGGCAAGAACAGGCTGAAACGATGGGTCTACCAGGGCTGTCCTGTTTGTGAATCTTGGGAAGGAGGTAGAAGCGGGCTGTGCGGGGTTGGGGAACTATGAGGTTGGTGGCAGCGGGGGTAGATCTCCAGAGGACATGAGGTCAGTGACAGTCTTGGAAATGGTAGTGTGATGTTTGGTAGTGGGGTCATGGTCCAGGTGGACGTAGGAGGATGTGTCGGAGAGTTGGCATTCAGCTTCCGCTAGGTAGAGGTCAGTATGCCAAACAACAACAGCATCACCATTGTCAGCGGTTTTAATGACAATGTCAGGGTTGGATCTAAGAGAATGGAGTGCTGCAAGTTGAGGGGGAGGTAGGTTAGAGTGAGTGAAGGGAGCAGAGAAATGGAGAAGGCCGATGTCACGGCGGCAGTTAGCGATGAAAAGATCTAGAGAGGGTAAGAGGCCAGGGGGAGTGGTCCAGGTGGAACAGGAATTCTGCAAGCGGGAGAAAGGGTCAGTTGTGCGTGGGGAACACTCCTGGCCAGAGAAGTGGGCAAGGAGATGAAGGCAGCAGAAAAAGAGCTCAACATCGTGCCGAGCTCGAAATTCATTGAGGTGGGAGCGTAAGCGAATGTAGTTCAGGCCTTTGCTGAGGACTAATCTGTTCCTATTTACATACGTATTGGAGATTTAACAGTCTGTTTTTATTTCTCTCACGAATTTACTCTCATATTCTACTTTCACTTTCTTTATCAATTCCTAGGTTCTCCTTTGCTGACTTCTAAAATCCTCCCAATACGCAGGCTCACTGCTCTTTTTGACAGCATTATAAGCCTCTTCCTCTGATCTAATACTATCTTTAACTTCTCTGGTTATCCACGGTTAGACCACATTTCCTGTGGGTTTTATGTGCCTCAAAGGAATGTATATTTGTTGTAAAATATGTATTAATTCTTTAAATGCTAGCCATTGCTAGTCTATCGTCAACACTTTAAAATGTACTTCCCCAATCTAACATAAAATCGCACCTCCCATACCTGAGACCTGGTCCGGGGGGAGCAGCTCGCCACAATATCTGGCACAGGGAGCCCAGTGTAGACAATGTGTGAGTGAGTGTGTGAATGTCCCCGAGCACCGGCCCCACGACCCGCGGTAGATTGACTCACCATAATATCAGGCCCAGGGAGCCCAGTGTAGAGAGTGTGCGAGTGTGTGTAAATGTCCCCGATTATTGGCCCTGCGGCCAGGGGGAGAGCGGCTCACCACAATATCAGACCCAGTGAGCACAGTGTAGACAGCGTGTGAGTGAGTGAGTGAATGTCCCCGATCTCCAGCCCCGTGGCCCGGGGGAGAGTGGCTCACCTCAATATCAGGCCCAGGGAACCCAGTGTAGAGAGTGTGTGAGTGAGTGTGTGAATGTCCCCGATCACTGGCCCCGTGGACCGGGGGAGCCGAGTGTAAACAGTGTGTGAGTGAATGAGTGAATGTCACTGATCACCGGTCCTGCAGCCCAGGGGAGCGTGGCTCACCACAGTATCAAACCCAGGGAGCCAACTGTAGAGAGTGTGTGAGTGAGTGTGTGAATGTCCCCGATCACCAGCCAGTCGGACGGCCCGGGGGAGAGCGGCTCACCAGAATATCAGACCCAGTGAGCCCAGTGTATACAGTGTGTGAGTCAGTGTGTGAATATCCCCGATCACCGGCCCCGCGGACCGGTGGAGAGCGGCTCACCACAATATCAGGCCCAGGGAGCCCGGTGCAGTCAGTGTGTGAGTGAGTGTGTGAATGACCCCGATCACCGTCCCTGCGGACCGGGGGAGAACGGCTCACCACAATATCAGGCCCTGGGAGCCCAGTGTATAGAGTTTGTGAGTGAGTGTGTGAATGTCCCCAATCACCAGCCCCGCGGAGCGGGGGAGAGCGGCTCACCACAATATCAGATGCAAGGAGCCCAGTGTAGACAGTGTGTGAGTGAATGTGTGAATGTCCCTGATCACCGGCCCCGTGGCCCGGGGGAGAGCGGTTCACCACAATATGAGGCCCAGGAAGCCCAGTGTAGAGAGTGTGTGAGTGACTCTTTGAATGTGCCTGATCACTGGCCCGGGGTAGAGCAGCTCACCACAACATCAGGTCCAGGGAATCAAGTGCAGACAGTGTGTGAGTGAGTGTGTGAATCACCCTGGTAACCAACATGACTGCGCAGGGGAGAGCGGCTCTTCAGAACATTAGGCACAGGGAGCCGAGTGTAAACATTGTGTGAGTGAACGAGTGAATGTCACTTATCACCGGTCCTGCAGCACAGGGGAGCGTGGCTCACCACAGTATCCGGCCCAGGGAGCCAAGTGTAGAGAGTGTGTGAGTGAGTGTGTGAATATCCCCGATCACCAGCCACTCGGACGGCCCAGGGGAGAGCGGCTCACCAGAATATCAGACCCAGTGAGCCCAGTGTATACAGTCTGTGAGTCAGTGTGTGAATGTCCCCAATCTCCAGCACCGCGGGCGCTCCAGGGGAGACCAGCTTGCCACAATATCAGGCCTAGGGACCCCAGAGTAGGCAGTGTGTGAGTGAGTGTTTGAATGTCCCCGATCACCGGCCCTGTGGCCAGGGAACAGCGGCTCACCACAATATCAGACCCAGGGAACCCAGTGTAGACAATGTGTGAGTGAGTGTGTGAATGTCCCCGATCACCAGCACGGCCCGGGAGAGCGCGGCTCACCACAATATCAGGCCCAGGGAGCCCAGTGTAGAGAGTGTGTGAGTGAGTGTGTGAATGTCGCCGATCACCGGCCCACGGCACAGGGGAGAGCGACTCGAAACAATATCAGGCCCAGGGAGCCCAGTGTAGATAGTGTGTGAGTGAGTGTGTGAATATCCCCGATCACCGGCACCGTGACTGGGGGAGAGAGGCTCACCAGATTATCAGACACAGGGAGCCCAGTGTAGAGAGTGAGTGAGTGAGTGAGTGAATGTCTGCGAACAGTGTCCCGGCCCGGGGGAGAGCGCCTCTCCACAATATCAGACCCAGGGAGCCCAGTGTAGAGAGTGTGTGACTGTGTATGTGAATGTCCGCGAACACCGCCCCAGCCCGGGGGAGAGCGGCTCTCCACAATATCAGACACAGGGAGCCCAGTTTAGACAGTGTATGAGTGTGCATGTGAATGTCCCCGATCATCAGCCCCGTGGCCCGGGGGAGAGCGGCTCACCACAATCTCAGGCCCAGGAAGCCCAGTGCTGACAGTGTGTGAGTGAGTGTGTGAATGTCCCGATCACCGGCCCCTCGGCCAGGGGGAGAGCGTCTCACCACAATATCACGCCCAGCGAGCCCAGTGTAGACACTATGTGAGTGGGTGTGTGAATGTCCCCGATCACCAGCCCAGGGGACAGCGGCTCACCACAATATCACGCCCAGCGAGCCCAGTGTAGACACTGTGTGAGTGGGTGTGTGAATGATGAGTGTGTGAATGTCTCTGATCACAGGCCACACGACTCGAGGAATAGCGGCTCACCACAATATCAGGCCCAGTGAGCCCAGTGTAGAGAGTTTGTGAGTGAGTGTGTGAATGTCCCCGATCACTAGCCCCACTGCCCGGGGGAGAGCGGCTTTCCACAATATCAGGCCCAGTGAGCCCAGTGTAGAGAGTTTGTGAGTGAGTCTGTGAATGTCCCCGATCACCAGCCCCACTGCCCGGGGGAGAGCGGCTCTCCACAATATCAGGCCCAGGGAGCCCAGTGTAGACAGTGTGTGAGTGAGTGTGTGAATGTCCCCGAACACCAGCCCCGCGGGCGGTCCAGGGGAGACCGGCTCACCACAATATGAGACCCAGGGAGCCCAGTTTAGACAGTGTGTGAGTGAGTGTATGAATGTCGCCGATCACCAGCCCCGCGGCCCGGGCGAGTGCAGCTCACCACAATATCAGGCCCAGGGAGCCCAGTGTAGACAGTGTGTGAGTGAGTGTCTGAAAGTCCCCGATCACCAGCCACTCGGACGGCCCAGGGGAGTGCGGCTCACCAGAATATCAGACCCAGTGAGCCCAGTGTATACAGTATGTGAGTCAGTGTGTGAATGTCCCCGATCTCCAGCCCCGCGGGCGGTCCGGGGAGACCGGCTCGCCACAATATCAGGCCTAGGGACCCCAGAGTAGGCAGTGTGTGAGTGTGTGTGTGAATGGCCCCGATCACCGGCCCCGTGGCCAGGGAACAGCGGCTCACCACAATATCAGACCCAGGGAACCCAGTGTAGACAGTGTGTGAGTGAGTGTGTGAATGTCCCAGATGACCAGCCCGGCCCGGGAGAGAGCGGCTCACCACAATATCAGGCCCAGGGAGCCCAGTGTAGAGAGTGTGTGAGTGAGTGTGTGAAAGTCCCCGATCACCGGCACCGTGACCGGGGTAGAGAGGCTCACCAGAATATCAGACCCAGGGAGCCCAGTGTAGAGCGTGTGTGAGTGAGTGAGTGAATATCTGCGAACACTGCCCCGGCCCAGGGGAGAGTGGCTTTCCACAATATCAGACCCAGGGAGCCCAGTGTCGAGAGTGTGTGAGTGTGTGTGTGAATGTCCGCAAACACCATCCCAGCCCGGGGGAGAGCGGCTCTCCACAATATCAGACAGAGGGAGCCCAGTTTAGAGAGTGTGTGAGTGTGCATGTGACTGTCCCCGATCACCTGCCCCGTGGCCCGGGGGAGAGCGGCTCACCACAATATCAGGCCCAGGAAGTCCAGTGCTGACAGTGTGTGAGTGAGTGTGTGAATGCCCCCGATCACCGGCCCCTCGGCAATGGGGAGAGCGTCTCCCCACAATATCAGGCCCAGGGAGCCCACTGTAGAGAATGTGTGAGAGAGTGTGTGAATGTCCCCGATCACCAGCCCAGGGGACAGCGGCTCACCACAATATCAGGCCCAGGGATCCAGTGTAGACACTGTGTGAGTGGGTGTGTGAATGTCTGAGTGTGTGAATGTCCCCGATCACCGGTCCCGCTGTTGGCCCGAGGGATAGCGGCTCACCACAATATCAGACCCAGTGATCCCAGTGTAGACAGTGTGTGAGTGATCGTGTGAATGTTCCCGATCACCGGTCCAGCGGTTGGCCCGGGGGATAGTGGCTCACCACAATATCAGACCCATGGAACCCTGTGTAGACAGTATGTGATTGAATGTCCCCGATCACCGGCCCCACGGGCGGGCCGGGGGAGAGCAGCTCGCCACAATATCCGACCCAGTGAGCCCAGTGTAGACAGTATGTGAGTGAGTGTGTGAATGTCCCCAATCACTGGCCCCGCGGCCTGGGGGAGAGTGGCTCACCACAATATCAGGCACAGTGAGCCCAATTAGTCAGTTTGTGAGTGAGTGTGTGAATGTCCCCAATCACCAGCCCTGCGACCCAGGGGAGAGCGGCTCACCACAATATCAGACCCAGTGAGCCCAGTGTAGAAAGTGTGTGAGTGAATGAGTGAATGCCCCCGATCACCGGCCCCGGGGCCCGTGGGAGAGTGGCTCCCCACAATATCAGACACAGTGAGCCCAGTGTAGACAGTGTGTGAGTGAGTGTGTGACTGTCCCTGATCACCGGCCCCACGGGCGGCCCGGGGAAGAGTGGCTCACCACAACATCAGACACAGTGAGCCCAGTGTAGTCAGTTTGTGAGTGAGTGTGTGAATCTCCCAAATCACCAGCCCTGCGACTCGGGGGAGAGCGGCTCACCACAATATCGCGCCCAGGGAGCCCAGTGTTGACAGTGTGTCTGTGAGTGTGTGATTGTCCCCGATCACCAGCCCCGCGGCCCTGGGGGAGCGGCTCACTGCAACATTAGGCCCAGGGAGCCCAGTGTAGACTGTGTGAGTGAGTTTGTGAATGTTGCTGATCACTAGCCCGGCCCGGTCCGGCCCTAGGTGAGCAGCTCGCTCACAATAACAGGCCCAGGGAGCTCTCAGGCTGCAAATTCTCCATTTCTTCTCATCCTTTAATGAATTTTACAATCAGTGTAAAGGGATATTTCCCCACATTCTTCAACTGCTCTCTGAACTTAGCCTGGGTCACTGCATAAATCCCAGTGTTTGTGCAGCAACTCAGCAGCTGCAGCATCATACCCATTTCGAGAACATAATATGGTAGAAATACAGACCATAACTCCAAAATATACATCCGGTTCAATATACAAAACACCGTAAACGCTGCCCATAACAGGATGAAGTTGCCGGAGATAACAAGCAGTAAAATGATGGATTTTCTGCGACTCTCCATCTCTGGGTCCCTGGGACTCCCCCCACTGCTGGGACCCCGGAGTCTCCTGCGGGCTCTGCTGGCCAGTAAAATGTGCCTGATAGTGACAGCGTTGAGCAGCAGAATCAGAACAAATGGGACCCCCGGGGTGAGAATAAAATGAAGGAACTCGATTGCTCCCCAGACACGTGAATAGTAAACATCAGGTGGTACACCACAAAACCAGGGGTTGTTCTGAAGCCAATACCGATCTGTGAACATAAAATACCAGATAATGTTCTTTGAACCGCTCAGCACAGTCACTGTTCCCAGAACCACAGCTGCCGTTTTCTCGGTGCAATATTTAGTTTTCAGCTTCTGGCTACAAATGGCCACAAATCGATCAAAGGTGAAAGTGACGGTGAACCAGACAGAACAGTCTGTGGCTGCATAAATCAGAACGGCGTGGATATTACACATGCGGAAGAACTGCACGAAATGAAACTTGTCCTTATAAACAATGGGAATCTGCCTCAATATCAGATCGAGGATAACGACCAGTAGATCCGCTGTGGCCATGGCCACCAGGTAGCGAGTGACACATTTGGAGAGACCGCACTTTCCCCGGGAAAGGATCACAATTGTCACCAAATTCACTGTGAGGAAGGGAAATGAACAGGAACATTATATATCAGGAAGGGAGCAAAAGCAGCAATTTGATGGTATTGGGGTGAAATCTGCAACTCACTAGCGCCACTCAAAGACATATTCTAATTATTTTACCTGTGGAGCTGACTACAAGGTATATTGCAATAATAATCGGGAATAATTGCGGAATAATAAATGAAATTGTGGTAAATACAAAATTAAAGTAACAGATTCTTAATCAATGAGAGATTAAGTGTTGGATCTACCTTTAACCATGCAGACAAGAGCACCATCCGAGGTACCAGGGACACAAAGGACCAGAACCTCTCAGGAAGCCTTCGTGTCCTAGGATCAGTCAGCATTTGGAGCGATGCAATTCGCTTCTGTGCCCCTGTGTTAGGGAAGTGGTAAGTCCCGCTTGGATTCCTGCTCCTTGTTAGAATATCCATTTTGCAGCAAAATACAGGAACTGCTACCTTGGCGTACAATAATTACAGGCAATTGTATTGAAAATGTATGGATGTAATATGACAATAAGGTAATAAATATAATTGCACTGCAGTTATTAAGATAACTGGGTTGTAAGAAGTGTTAAAGATTGAGTTTTCTACACTTTTTTGAAATGCACAAATCGCAGCTCATTGAAAGGAAGATTTTCCAAATAACATTGCAAAGAATAGACACTGAATTAAAATAAATCGTTATCATTGGCCAGGTAATTTATATCGAAATCAGACGACCTGTCCCACAGGCAAAGTGCCGCCGAACGCTTTTGTAAAGTACCTGAAAACAAATGGAAGAGGTTTACCCTTCAACTATTCAGCTGTTGCTTTCCAACCATTGCAGTGAATATTAGACGAAAAAATATGAAAGGATTTTCTTATCCTCAGTACATCAGTAACAATCATTTGGGATTGTTTATCCTGAAGGATAGCAGGAGGCAATACAGAATCACTTTGGGTCTCACTGACAGATCTACTGATCTTCCCCAGACGGGCATGGGATCAATTGTAAATTCTAAACAAAGTTTGGAAAGAAATGTTTTGAAATCTGACTGAATGAACATTCTGTGGAAATGGAAATTATCTTTGTAATCCTACTCTAACCTTCAGAAGCAGTGCCACTAATGCAGAACTGGAGAGGGTGTGAAAGGAGACACTGACTGGAACTAAATGATTAGCGGATATTTCATACATTTAACGATGCGGATGTGATCTCCCATCATTTGTTCCTGAGACTCTGTGTAAGCCACCACACCGACCATTCGGTGAAAACAGCAGCAAATAAAAACAGAGACTGCTAGAAATACTCAGCAGGTCAGGCCGTATCTGTGGAGAGAGAAATAAAGTTAACGTTTCTGACTGATGAAATTTCGGCATTTGGTGAAAATCTTCTGAACCTGAGACAACATTCTGCTGAACTGTTACAAATGTAAATGTAAATGTTAAGCTGCTATTTCACCCATCCTTTGAGTGCCGTGGACAGAAAAGAGAGAACGAAATTTCTCTTCATGTATTAAACTCAAACTGAGAACAGAAGATGAGAAAGTGACAGAAAAAAGGATGGAATAAAATACTAGAAAATATGCATTGCCCCAAACGTGTACTCTGATTTATACCATGCCAGGACATTGGGGTAAAAACATGAAGGATAAATAAAAGTTCCTGAATGGCAGTATCTTAGAGATGATCCCAGTGATGGAATGAAGTCACTGCCTACATGGCACTGCTCCGCCTCAATCCAGGAATTTCATTCCCAGGCTGCCTAGATTACACAGCTCTGCCTCAACCCTGGAATTTCATTCCCAGGCTGCCTAGATTACACTGCGACCGCCTCAATCCAGGAATTTCAATCCCAGGCCGCTTGGATTATACTGCTCCCGCCAGAATCCAGGAATGTCATTCCCAGGGCTGCCTACATTCCACTGCCCCTGACTCGTTCCAGTAATGTAATTCCCAGGGCTGCATAGATTCCACTGCTCCAGCCTCAGTCCGGGAATATAATTCCCAGTGCCACCTAGATTCCACTGCTCCCGCCTCAGTCCAGGAATGTAATTCCCAGAGCCACCAAGATTACACTGCTCCTGCCTCAGTCTAGGAATTTCAATCCTAGCGCCGCCTAGATTCCACTGCTCCTGCCTCAGTCCAGGAATTTCAATCCCAGGCTGCCAAGATTCCACTGCTCACAACTCAATCCAGAAGTTTAATTCCCAGGGTTGCCTACTTTACACTGCTTCTGCGTCAGTCCAGGAATTTCATTACCAGGGCCGCCTAGAATCCAGTGCGCCCGCCTCGGTCAAGGAATTTCATTCCCAGTGCCACCTTGATTCCTCTGCTCCCACCTCAGTCCAGGAATTCCACATCCAGTGCCGCCTAAATTCCTCTGCTTCCACCTCAATCCAGGAATTTCATTCCGAGGGCCGCCTAGATTACACTGATCCCGCCTCATTCCTGGAATTTCATTCACAACGCCGCCTAGCTTCCTCTGCTCCCGCCTCAATCCAGGAATTTCATTCCCAGGGCTGCCGAGTTTACATTGCTCCCGCCTCAGTCCAGGAATGTCATTCCCTGGGCCGCCTACATTCCACTGCTCCCGCCTGAGTCCAGGAATTTAATTCCCAGGGCCGCCTACATTCCACTGCTCCTTTCTCAGTCCAGGATTTTCATTCCCAGAGCAGGCTAGATTCCACTGCTCCTGCCTTAATCCAGGAATGTCCCTCACAGGGCCGCCTAGTTCCAACTGCTCCTTTCTCAGTCCAGGATTTTCATTCCCAGGGCCGCCAAGATTCCACTGTGCCAGCCTCAGTCCAGTAATGTCCCTCCGAAGGCTGACTAGATTCCACTTCTCCCGCCTCAGTCCAGGAATGTCCCTCCCAGGGCCGCCTAGATTCGACTGCTCCTTCCTCAGTCCAGGAATATCAATCCCAGCGTCGTCTAGATTCCACTGCTCCCAAATCAATCCAGAAATTCATTCCCAGGGCCGCCTAGATTCCACTGCTCCCACCTCAGTTCAGGAAATGAATTCCCAGTGCCGCATAGATTCCACTGCTACTGCCTCAGTCCAGGAATTTCATTCCCAGGGCCGCCTGGATTTCACTGCTCCCGCCTGAATCCTGGAATTTCATTCCCAGAGCCGCCTAGATTCTACAGCTCCCCGCTCCGTCCAGGAATTTCATTTAATGGACCACCTAGATTCCACTGCTCCCACCTTAGTCCAGGAATTTCATTCTCAGGGCCGACTAGAATCCACTGCTCCTTCCTCAATCCAGGAATTTCATTCCCAGGGCCGCCAAGATGCCACTGCTCCCGCCTGAGTCCAGGAATGTCCCTCCCAGGGCCGGATAGATTCCACTGCTCCTTCCTCAGTCCAGGAATTTCATTCCCTAGGCAGTCCACTGCTCCTTCCTCAGTTCAAGAGTTTCATTCCCAGGGCGGCCTAGATTACTTTGCTCCTGCCACAGTCCAGGAAAGTCATTACCAGGACCGCCTAGATTCAATTGGTTCCCCCATAGTCCAATAATTTAATTCCCTGGGCCGCCTACTTTCCACTGCTCCTTCCTCTGTCCAGGTATTTAATTCCCAGAGCCATCTAGGTTCCACTGCTCCCGCCTCATTCCAAGAATTTCATTCACAAGGCCGCCTAGATTCCACTGCTCAAGCCTCATTCCAGGAAAGTCATTCCCTGGGCTGCCTACATTCCACTGCTCCCGTCTGAGTCCAAGAAATTCATTCCCAGGGCCGCCTTGGTTCCACTGCTCCCGCCTCATTCCAGGATATAATTCCCACAGCCACCAAGATTCCACTGCTCCCGCCTCAGTCCAGGAATTTCATTCCACGGGCTGCCTATTTTCCCCTGCTACCGCCTCTGCCCTGGAATGTCATTCCTAGGGCTGCCTAGATTACACTGCTCCCGCCTCAATCCAGGAATTTAATTCCCAGAGCCGCCAAATTCCACTGCTCCTTTCTCAGACCAGGAATGTGATTCCCAGAGATGCCTACTTTCCACTACTCCTTTCTCAGTCCTGGAATTTCATTCCCAGGGCCGCCTAGTTTCCACTGCTCCCGCCTCAGTCCAGGAATTTAATTCGCTGGGCCACCTAGATTCCACTGTTCCCGCCTCATTCCAGTAATTCCATTCCCAGTGCCGCCTAGATTCCACTGCTCCCCCCTCAGTCCAGGAATTTCATTCCCAGTGCCGCCTAATTTACAGTTTTCCCGCCACAGTCCAGGTATTTAATTCCCATGCCACCTTGATCACACTGCTCCTGCCTCAGTCCAGGAATTTCATTCCCTGGGCCGCCAAGATTACACTGCTCCTGCCTCGGTCCAGGAATTTCATTCACAGGGGCGCCTAGATTCCACTGCTTCCGCCTCAGTCAAGGAATTTCATTCCCAGAGCTACCTAGATTACACTGCCCTGACGTCAGTCTAGTAATTACATTTCCAGGGCCACCTAGCTTACACTGCTCCCGCCTCAGTCCAGTAATTTCATTCCCAGGGCACTCTGTTCACCTGAATCTACAACAAGAACAGCAAGATGTTTCTAAAGATTGAACTCACCCAACCAAACTTGTAATGGCGCTTTACAGAGGGGAAAAATAAAGAAAACATTCAAAGGGTTGACTCCAAGGAATCAAAGGGATGTGCTTAAAATAGGAAACAATTCGGTAAATACCCTGTAACCATTTCAATACTCAAGGAACCGCTCTGGATACATTGAATCCTCGCAGTCATAATCACCGAACCATACCTATCAGTTAACAAATCCCGACTCCCCCCTCACCATCCAAGGGTATGACAGCAGGACAGACCCACCAGAAGTGAGGCCAGAGGTGTACGCAATCTGGTGGGTGAGATACTGCGAGTCCTCAACATTGCCCAAGGACATAATGAAGTCTCATGGCTGCCATTCAGATATGGGCAGTTGTAAATTCCTGCTGATTACCACCTACCGACCTCCCTCAGCTGATGAATCGGCACATCTCCATGCTGAACCCCAGGTGATAGGAGCACCAAGAGCAGGAAGGACACAAAATATACTATGGCTTGGGAGGGGGTATACTTTAATGTTCATCACCGAGAGTGGCTCGGAAGAACTATCATTAACTGATCCCTGAAGAACACAGCTCCAAGACTGGGATTGTGGCTGGTGGTGGGAGAACCAACATGATAGAACAGCCTGCATGACCTCGTCCTCACCAACCTACCTATCGCATATGTCTCTGTCCATGACGATATTGGTAGGACTGAACACTGCACAATATTTGTGGAGATTATGTCTCGCCTTCACCCTGAGGACACACTCCATCATATCATGTGTCACTACCATCGTGCTCAGTGGGATGAAATTGGACAGAGACCAGCGATGAAATTATTTCAAATCTGTCATATCCAGTCGTGAATGGTAATGAAAATCTCTCCTTTTCAAATCCATATTCAAACGCCTGTCGAAAGTTTCTATTAACAAAGAAAGACTTGCATTTATAGAGCGCCTTTCACAACCTTGGGATGTCCCAAAGCACTTTAAAGTCAATGAAGTTATTTCGAAGTGTAGTCAGTGTTGTACTGTAGGAAACACGGCCGTTAGTTTGTGCACGTCAAGTTCCATAAACAGCAAAGTAATAATGACCAGACCATCTATTTCAGTGATGCTGTTTGAGATAAATAATGGCCAGAACACTGAAGAAAGCTCCACAGCTCTTCTTCAAACATCCACCTGAGAGACAGCAGATTATGCCTCGGTTTAACGTCGCATCAGAAAGATGGCTCCTCCACCAACACAGCGCTCCCCCAGTACTGCACCGCCGACAATGTAGAGCTCCCCAGTACTGCACCTCCGACAATGCAGCGCTCCCTCAGTACTGACACTCCAACAATGTCGTGCCCCCTCAGTACTGCACCTCCGACAATGTAGCGCTCCCCCAGTACTGCAAATCCGACCATCTAGCGCTCCCCCAGGACTGCACCTCCGACAATGTAGTGCTCCCCCAGTACTGGCCCTCCGACAGTGCCGCGCTCCCTCAGTACTGCACCTCCAACAGTGCAGCGCTCCCTCACTACTTCCCTCGGACATAGTGGCGCTCCCTCAATACTGCCCTTCTGACAGTGCACCGTTCCCTCGGTACTGCCCCTCCAACAGTGCAGTGCTCCCTCAGTACTGCCATTCGGACAGTGCAGCGCTCCCTCAGTACTGCCCCTCCGACAGTGCATCCCTCCCTCAGTACTGCCCCTCAGACAGTGCAGCGCTCCAACAGTACTGCCCCTCCAACAGTGCAGCCCTCCCTCTGCACTGACACTCCGACAGTACGGCACTTCAGCAGTACTGCCAATCTGACAGTGCAGCGTTCCCTCGGTACTGACCCTCCAACAGTGCAGTGCGCCCACAGTACTGACCCTCCGACATTGCAGCGCTCCCTCAGTACTGACCCTCCGACATTGCAGCGCTCCCTCAGTACAGACCCTCCGACAGTGGACTGCTTCCTCAGTACCCTCTCTCCGACAGTGCAGTGCTTCCTCAGTACTGCCCCTCTGGCTGTGCAGCGCTCTCTAAATACTGCACTGAAGTGTTAGCTAGATTGCTGTACTCACATCGCTGGAGTGGAACTTGAACACAGGACCTTCTCACTCAGAGGCGAGCATGCTACGACCTGACCCTATTGAATCTGCTTCCACCAGCCTTTCTGAGAGTTAGTTCCAGATCATAAAAACTCACTGCGTGAATAAAGCTCCTCCTTTTAATACTGACAAGTCAGCCAGTGGAAACTATTTCTCCTTATTTACGGTATCAATCTTCTTCTTAGGCAGTCCCTCAGAACCGAGGATGACTTGCTTCCACAGTAAGAATGAGTTCTCAGGTGAATGATGAGTCCAATGCGGGACCTACAGTCTCTGTCACAGGTGGGGCAGATGGTGTTTGAATGGGCGGGTTGGTGGGATGCTTGGGTTGACGTGCGCTCCTTCCACTGTTAGCACGTGGCTTCAGATTGCTCTCTGCAAAGAGACTCGAGGTGTTCGATGCCTTCCCGGATTCGTCTCATCCACTTTGTGCGGCCTTGGGCCAGGGTTTCCCAGGTGTCGGTGGGGATGTTGCACTTTTTCAAGGAGGCTTTGATGGTGTCCTTGAAGCGTTTCCTCTGCCTACCTCGGGCACACTTGCCGTGTCGGAGCTCCGAGTAGAGGGTATCCATACACTTATCATTTAAACACTTCTATTCAATCTCCCCGTAACCTTCGCTGCTCTAAGAAGAACAGTCCCAGTCTCTCCATATAACCACAATCCCTCATTTCTGCTGTTATTATGGTAAATTCTCTCCAATCAAACAGGAGAAGATGACCACTTCCAACCAGAGATCATCTAACCTCCTCCACTTGCCAGTCAATGGCATTTCCATCACCCAATCCTCCACCATCAAAATTGTAGGGGTCGCTATCGATCAGAAAATCATCTGGACCAGCCACATAAATGCCATCGTTACTACAGTAGGTCAGAATCGGGTATTCTGAGGTGAATAACTCACCTCCTGCATCCTGCAAATATCTCCAACACCTACAAGGCACAAATCAAAGGTGTGATAGATTACTCTCTGTTTACATGGTGTAAATTAGCAGAGTGTTTGATGGAATAAAGACTCACTAGGCACCTGGCTGTACATAAAGCAAGGCTTTAATCGACTTGTAACAAAACATGGAGGTTTGTTTAGTAGTCACTAGTTTCCTGTTTCCAGATTGTCTCAGGTCAAGTTGGGCCTACGCCCTAGTATTTATAATCCTCGGTCGGCACCCTCAGCTCTCCGTTCAGTAGCGCTTCCTGAGTTACTTCTTGTAGAAGTTGCGACTTATGACAGTGTTTATGTTACTGAACTGGTAATCCAGAGGGCAGGACTGATAATCCCACCACACCAGCTGGGGAATTTAGTTTAACATAATACATTTGAAATAATATATATTATCAGTCATAGAAGATTGTTGGAAAAACCTAGGAAAGGAAGCCTGCCATCTTTAACTGAGCTGCCCATATGTGATTCACTCTTAACTGCCCTCTGAAATGGCCGAGCAAGCCATTCCGCTGTACCAAAGTCAGCACCGTGGACGTACATTCGCCATAAGGACTGCAGCAGTTCCAGAAGCCGGTTCCACGCCACCTTCTCCAGGATTAGGGTTCCTAAGAATTAGGGATTGGCTTGCCTGGCCAGCAATGCCAACATTCCGTGAATACATTAAAAAAGACAGAGGAACTACATGTGGGTAAAAACCCAATTGTCATTAATACTGAGAAATGTTTAACAAGGTATTCGAAATTTTTATTAAACATTTGACAATAAACACTTTAAAACTAAGACTTTCCAAAAAAAGCAAGTTGTAAGGGGTCATAAACAGGACAAGATTAGAACTTGTCTACGAACATTAATGATCTAACAATCTGTAAGGAGAGACATGGTGGGTAAGAATTTCGGATCCGAAATCGTGTGTTTTGAGCTTCTGCCCGAGAGGAATTTCTAGGCACTTGTGTGTTCAGCGTTTTTTCTCCTTCAAAAGACTGTGTCCCTGGACCTGTTTCATTTAGAAGCCTGTGTGATCTGTAGTTTCTCTTTAAAAAGCCCGAGTAACTGGTCCTGTCTCTTTACAAAGTCTGTGTGACTGGTCCTGTCTCTTTAAAGTCTGTGTGACTGGTCCTGTCTCTTTAAAGTCTGTGTGACTGGTCCTGTCTCTTTAAAGTCTGTGCGACTGGTCCTGTCTCTTTAAAGTCTGTGTGACTGGTCCTGTCGCTTTACAAAGTCTGTGCGACTGGTCCTGTCTCTTTACAAAGTCTGTGTGACTGGCCCTGTCTCTTTATAAAGTCTGTGTAACTTGTCCTGTCTCTTTACAAAGTCTGTGTGACTGGTCCTGTCGCTTCACAAAGCCTATTTATCTAGTTAGGTCTCTTCACAAAGCATGTGTGACTGGTCCTGACTGATTAAAAAGCCTGTGTGACTGGTCCTGTCTCTTTAAAAAGCCTGTGCGACTGGTCCTGTCTCTTTAAAAAGCTTGTCTGACTGGTCCTGTCTCTTTATAAACCTGTGTGACTGGTCCTGTCTCTTTAAAAAGCTTGTGTGACGAGTCCTGTCCAAGGATAGGATATTTAAATTGGCCAGAAAAAGCAGTAAACCTGAGGATTGGGAGCAGTTTAGGATTCAACAAAGGAAGACAAAGGGATTAATAAAGAAAGGGAAATAGAATATGAGAGTATGCTTTCAGGGAACATAAAAACTGACTGTGAAAGCTTTTATAGATATGTGAAGAGAAAAGGTTTGGTGAAGTCAAGCGTAGAGCCCTTGCAGTCAGAATCAGGAGTTTTATAATGGGGAACAAAGAAATAGCAGACCAATTAAATACATATTTTGGTTCTGTCTTCATAAAGGAGGACACAAATAACCTCCCAGAGATGTCGTGGCACGTGGGTCTGATGAAAGTGAGGAACTGAAAGAAATCAGTATTTGTAGGGAAATGGTGTTAGGGAAATTGATGGGAGAGAAGGCCAATAAACCCCCAGGGCCTGATAATCTACATTCTAGGGTACTTAAGGAGGTGGCCTTAGAACTAATAGATGCATTACTGATCATCTTCCAAAAGTCGATGGAACCTGAAACAGTACCAATGGATTGGAGGGTAGCTAATTTTATCCCACTATTCAAAAAAGTTGGTAGAGAGAAAACGGGAAATTACAGGCCGGTAAGCCTGACATCGGTAGTGGGGAAAATGCTAGAGTCCATTATAAAAGATGTAATTGCAGAGCACTTGGAAAGCAGTGACAGGATCGGACAAAGTCAACATGGAATTAAAAAGGTAAATCGTGCTTGACAAATCTACTGGAATTATTTGAAGATGTAACTAGTAAAATAGATAAGGGAGACCCAGTGGATGTGGTGTTTTTGGACTTTCAGAAGGCTTTGGATAATGTCCTGCATAATAGATTAGCGTGTAAAGTTAAGGCCCATGGGATTGGGGGCAACGTATTGACATGAATAGAGAACTGGTTGGCCGACAAAAGCAGAGTTGGAATTAACGGCTCTTTTTCTGAGTGGTAGGCAATGACTAGTGGGGTACTGCAGGGACCGGACGTAGCTCCCCAGCTATTCACAATATATATTAATGATCTGGACGAGGGAACTAGATGAAATATCTCCAAGTTTGCAGACGACACAAAGCTGGCTGGGCGTGTGTGCTATGAGCAGGATGCTGAGAAAACTCCAGTATGATTTGGGCAGGTTGTCTGATTGGGCAGAAGCATGACAGATGCAATATAACGTAGATAAATACGAGGCTATCCACTTTGGTGGCAAAAACAGGAAGGCAGATTATTATCTGAATGGCAATATATTGGGAAAAGTGGGAGTGCAACGAGGCCTAGGTGTCCTTGTGCACCAGTCGCTGAAGTTAATCATGCAGGTGCAGCAGGCGGTTAAGAAGGCAAATTGTATGATGGCCTTCGTAGCGAGAGGGATTGAGTACAGGAACAAGGATCTCTTGCTGCTGTTGTACAGGGCCTTGGTGAGGTCAAATCTTGAGTATTGTGTGCAGTTTTGGTCGCCATATCTGAGGAAGGATGTCCTTGCCATGGAAGGAGTTCAGCGAAGATTCACTAGGCTGATACCTGGGATGGCAAAAATGATGTATGAGGAGAGATTGGGTCGAGTGGGCTTATACTCGCTGGCGTTTAGAAGAATGAGAGGGGGCCTCATTGAAAGTTATAAAATGCTGACAGGACTGGACAGACTAGATGTAGGAAGGACGTTCCCGATGGTCGGGGAGTCTAGAACAAGGGGTCACACTCTAAGGATAAGGGGTAGGCCATTTAGGACAGAAATGAGGAGGAATTTCTTCACCCAGAAACATAGAAGACAGGAGCAGGAGCCGGCCATTCAACCCCTCGAGACTACTACGCCATTCAATGAGATCATGGCTGACCATACAAATTCAGTACCCTGTCCCTGCCTTCTCCCCATATTTTTGATCCCTTTAGCCTTAAGAAGTATATCCAACTACTTCTTGAATATATTTAATGATCTGGCCTCCACCGCCCTCTGTGGCAGAGAATTCCATATGTTCACCACTCTGTGGGTGAAGAAATTCCTCCTCACCTCAGTCCCAAATGGCTCACTGTTCCTGTCTCTTTAATAAGCCTGTGTGATTGGTCCTGTCTGCTTAATAAGTCTGTGTGACTGGTCCTGTCTTTTAAAGTCCTTTGTAACTGGTCCGGTCTCTTTACAAAGGTTGCATGACTGCTCCTGTCTTTTTAAAAATCCTCTGCCTCTGGTCCAGTCTGCTTAAAATGCACGTTTGACTGGTCCTGTCTCTTTAACAGCCTGTGCGACCTTTCCTGTACCCTTAAAAAGCATGTGTGCCTGATTCTGCCTCTTTACAAAAAGTTCTTGACTGGTCCTGTCTCTTTAAAAGGCCTTTGTGACTGGTCCTGTCCATCTAGATAGCCAGTGTGACTGGTCCTGTCTGAATGGAAAGCCTGTGTGACTGGATTTGTCTCTTTCAATAGCCTGTGTGTCTGGTCCTGTCCCTTTAAATAGCCTGCGTGACATTTCCCGTCTCTTTAAAAGGCATGTATGACTGGTCATGCCTTTTTAAAAAGCCTGTGTGACTGGTCCTTAGCCGTTCAGCACCAGATCTGTCTGGACCACATAAAGCACTATCGGGCCCAGCTCTTCTCTGCCCAAATTGCTCACTATTCCAGAATCTGGAATGAAAAGCTGAACCCCAGCTCCTATTCTCTGCTGCCAACCATCTTCTCAAACCCCTCTCACTGTCTCCTCCACCCTCACCTCCGATAACATGTGAGGCGGTCATGGACTTCTTTGTTTCTAAGATTGAGACTATCCATTCAGCTGCCTCTGCCACTTCCCTTCCTTCCCCACCCCACTGGACCAAACTTCATCTAACGTTGCCCCCCTGCCCTAGCGCTTAACTCACATATTTCTCCAGCTTCTCTCCGATCACCCCTCATGATCTGTCTGCATTCATCTTGACTATGAGAACCACCTCCCGCTCCTCGACCATTTTCCCACCAAACTGCTGATAATGCAAATTCCTTTTCTGGCTCCCATATTAGCTGATGATGCTAACGGTTATCTCTCGTCTGGTACTGTCTCCCTCTCCCTCAAATCTGATCGTCATCACCCCTCTCCTCAAAAAAAACCTTGATGCCTCCGTCCCTGCAAACTACCGCCCCATCTGCAATCTCCCTTTCCTCTACAAAGTTCTTGAACGTGTTGTCGCCTCTCAAATTTGTGCCCATATTTCCCGCAATTCTATATCTGAATCCCTCCAATCAGATTTCCGCCCTTGCCACAGTACCGAAATGGCTCTCATCAAAGTCACAAATTACATCCTTTGTGACTGTGACAAAGGTAGAATATCCCTCCTCGCCCTTCTTGAAATGTCTGCAGCATTTGACACGGTTGACCACTCCATGTTTCTGGAAAGCATCTTCACCGTCGTCCGGCTGGGTGGGACTGCACTCGCCTGCTTCCATTCTTATCTATCTAATCGTAGCCAGTGAATCACCTGCAATGGCTTCTCTTCCCGCCCCCGTATCGTTTCCTCTGACGTTCCCCTTGGAACTTTCATTGGCCCCCTCCTATTTCTGATCTGCATGGTGCCCCTTGAAAACACAGCTTCAGTTTCCACATGTACGCTGACGACGCCCAGATCTAACTCACTAACTTTTCTCTCGACCCCTCCACGGAGTCTAAATTATCAGACGGTGTGTACGACATACAGTTTTGGATGAGCAAATACTTTCTCCAGTTAAATATTGGGGATAATGAAGCTATCGTTTTTGGTCCTTGCCACGAACTCCGTTCCCTAGCCATTGACTCCAGCCCTCTCCCTAACATCAGTCTGAGGCTGAACCACCCTGCTCGCAACCTTGGTGTCATATTTGACCCTGAAATGATCTTCCGACCACATATCAGCGGTACAACAAAGACCGGCTACTTCCACCTCCATAACATTGCCCGTCTCCGCCCTTGCCTCAGCTCATTCGCTGACGAAACTTTCATCCATTCCTTTGTTTGCTCCAGACTTGACTATTCCAACACACTCCTGGCTGGCCTCCCACATTCCACCCTATGTAAACCTGAGGTCATCCAAAACTCGTCTGTTCATTTCCTAACTCGCATCAAGCCCCTTTCGCCCATAACCCCTGTGCTCGCTGACCTACATTGGCTCCCGGTTAAGCAGAGTCTCGATTTCAAAACTCTCCTCCTTATTTTCAAATCCTTCCTTTGCCTTGCCCCTTCCTATCACTGCAATTTCCTTCAGACCCAGAACCCCTCGAGATATCTGCACTCCTCTAATTTCGCCCTCTTGAGCATCACTGATAATAATCGCTTAATCTTTGGTGGTCGTGCCTTCTGTTGCCTAGACCCTAAGCTCCCGAATTCCCTCTGGAAACCTTTTCACCTCTCTTCCTTCCTTAAGACACTCCTTATAACCTACCTCTTTCACCAAGCTTTTGGTCACCTGCCCTCATTTAACCTTATGTGGCTCGGAGTCAAATTTGTTGTCTTAAAATATTACTTTGCAGCGCCTAGGGACATTTTACTATGTTAAAGGCGCTATAAACATGCAAATTGTTGTTGCTGTTGTTGTCCTATCTCTTTAAAAAGCCTGTGTGACTGAGCGTGACTCATTGAATATCTGGTGTGAAAGGTACTGCCTCTTTCATATATATGTTTGTCTGGTTCCATCTCATTAAAATAACCTGTGTGACTGGTCCATTCTCTATAAAAAGCCTGTGTGACGATCCTGTCTCTTTACTAAACCTGTGTGACTGGTCCTGTTTCTTTAAAAAGCATATGTGACAGGTCCTCACTCTTTAAAAAGCCTGCCTGACTGGTCCAGTCTCTTTAAAAAGCCGGTGTGATTGATCCTATCTCTTTAAAAAGACAGTGTGACTTTTCATGTCTCTTTAAAAGGCCTTTGTGGCTGGTAACGTCTTTTTTAAAAATAAATTGTGACAGGTCCTGTCTCTTTATAAATATTGTGCGACTGGTCCTGTCTGCTTAAAATGCCTGTGTGTCTGGTCCTGTATCTTTAAATAGCCAGTGTGATACATCCTATCTCTTTAAAAAGTCTATGTGACTGGTTATGTCCCGTTAATAAACCTGTGCGTCTGATCCTCTCTCCCTAATAAACCTTTGTGACTCTCCTGTCTCCTTAAAATGCCTCGTTATAACAAATTTGCAACTGGACTTGCCGTTTTAATCACCCTGTGTGATTGACCCTGTCTCGTTAAAAATCTGGTAGGATTGGTGTTGCCGCTTTTAAAAGCCTGTCATAGAGTCATAACAGCACAGAAAGAGGCAATTTGGCCCATCATGTCCGCGCCGGCTCTCTGTAGATCAATCCAGTAAGTCCCATTCCCCCGCTCTATCCCTGTAGCTCTGCAAGTTTATTTCCATCAGGTGCCTATCCAGTCTCCCCTAGAAAACATTGAGTGTCTCCATTCCACCTCTTCCGTCGGCAGCAAGTTCCAGTTCATCACCACTCGCTGCTTTAAAAGCTTTTCCTCACGTCCCCTCTGTATCTCTTGCCCCAATCCTTAAATCTGTGTCCCATAGACATTGTACCATCAATTAGTGGGAAAAGCCTTTCCCTGTCTAGCCTTTCCAAAACTGTCATAATCTTGTAGAACTCCATCAAATCATCGTGCAAACACCTTTGCTTTAATTAAAACAAATCCAGCTTCTCCAACCTGTCCTTGTAGCTAAGATCCCCAATCCATGGAACAATTCTGGTAAATCTCCTCTGCACCCTCTCAAGGGCCTTCACATCCTTCCTCAAGTTTGGTGACCAGAACTGGACACAGTATTCCAGTTGCTGCCTAACCAGCGCTTCATAAACGTTCAGCATATCTTTACTTTTGTACTCAATACCTCTATTTCTGAAGCCCAAGATCCCATATGCTTTCCAACCACTCTCTCAATATGCCCCACCACCTCAGGGACCTATGCACATTAACTCCCAGTTCCCCCTGTCCCTGCACACTCTTTAAAACTGTGCCATTTATTGGAAACTGCCTCTCCCTGTTCCTTCTGCCAACATGCATCAACTCACACTTCGCTGTATTATATTCCATCTGCCACTTCTCTGCCCATTTTGCTAGCTTTTCTATGACCTGTTGCAGTCGATTGGTATCATCATCACTGCTTGCCACACCGACACTTTCGGTGTCACTGTCAAATTTCGAAATTCTACTCTGTATTCAAATATCCAGGTAATTTATATATATCAAAAAAAGCTGTGGCTCCAGCACTGACCCCTGGGGAACACCACTGTCTACCACCCACCAGTCTGAATAACAGCCGTTCACCACAGCTCGCTGTTTTCTGTCCTTAAGCCAAATTCTTATCCAAGCTGCCACTGACCAATCTATTCCTTGAGCCTCAATTTTGTTAACCAGCATTCTATGTCACACTATGTCAAACGCCTGTGTATCTAATCATGTCTGGTACTGCCTCTTTGAAAAGCATGTTTCACGTGTCCAATCACTTTAAAAAAATCCTGTGTGACTGTTCATATCTCTATACAAAATAATGTATGACTGGACCAGACTTTTTTAAAAGCCTGTGTGACTGGTCCTCTCTCTTTGAAGAGCCAGTGTGACTGGTCCAATCTCTAAAAGAAACCGGTCTGATGGGTCCTGTCTCTTTAATAAGCCTGTGTGACTGGTCCTGTCTTTTTAATAAGCGTGTGTGACTGGTCCTGTATATTTAATAAGCCTTTGCGACTGATCCTGCTACTTTGAAAAGCCTATGTGACTGGTCCTATCTCTTGAAATATGCTCTGTGACTGGTCCTGTCACTTAAAAAAAAAACCTTTGAGCCTGATCCTGTCTGCTTCAAAAATCTGTGTGACTGGTCCTGCCTCAAGGGACAGCACGGTGGCACAGTGGTTAGCACTGTTGCCTCACAGCGCCAGGGACCCGGGTTCGAATCCAGCCTCGGGTCACTGTCTGTGTGGTATTTGCACATTCTCCCCGTGTTTGCGTGGGTTTCCTCCGGGTGCTCCGGTTTCCTCCCACAGTCCAAAAATGTGCGGGTTAGGTTGCTTGGCTATGATAAATTGACCCTTAGTGTTAGGGGGATTAAATACGTGGGGTTACGAGGATAGGGTGGGAAATGTGTTGGTGTTGGTGTTGGTGTAGGGGTTACGGGGATCGGGTGGGATATGTGCCAGTGCAGGCTCAATGGGCCGAAATAGCCTCTATCTGCTCTGTGGGATTTCTGTGATTTAACAGCATGTGTGACAGGTTCTGGCTCATCTAATAGCCGGTGTGACTGGTCCGCTCTCTGTAAACAGCATGTATGACAGATGCTGGCTCATCTAATAGCCGGTGTGAATGGTCCCGTCTGTTTAAACAGCATGTATGACAGGTCCTGGCTCATCTAACAGCCGGTGTGACAGGTCATGTCTCTTTAAAATGTATGTGCGACTGAACTTGTCTCGTTAATAAACCTTTGTGCCTGATTCTGTGTGACTGGTCCTGTCTCAATAAAAATCCTTTGTGACTGGTCCGCCCTCTTTAGAAAGCTTGTGTGATTGTTCCTGTCTCGTTAAAAAGCCTTTGTGACAGTTAAACATTACTTCTGGTGCAAGAACACAAAAGGAAAAGCAGCTCAGTCATGGCTAACAAAATAAATTAAGGATATTATTAGATCCAAAGAGGAGTCATATAAAGTTGCAAGAAAATTAGTAAGCCTGAGTATTGGGAGCTGTTTATTTTTCAGCAAAAAGAACCAAGAGATTGATTAAGAGGTGTAAATGGAGTATGAGAGTAAAGTTGCAAGGAACATAATAGCCGATTGTAAAAGCTTCTACAAGTATGTAAAAAGAAAAAGATTAGTGAAGACAGATGTAGGTCCCTTACAGTCAGATGCGGGAGAGGTTATAATGGGGAACAAGGAAGTGGCTGATCAATTAAACATATCCTTTGGTTCCATCTTCGCGGAAGATGACACAAATAACTTCCCGGAAACGCTAGGGAACCAAGGGTCTAGTGAGAAGGAGGAATTAAAGGAAATTAGTATTAGTAATAAAATAGTGCTGGAGAAATTAATGGGACTGAAAGCTGATAAATTCCCACGGCCTGATATTCTGCATCACAGAGTACTAAAAGAGGTAGCCATGGAAACAATGGATGCATTGTCTGTCCTCTTTCCAAAATTCTATAGATTATGGTACAGTTCCTGCAGACTAGAGGGTGGCAAATGTAACCCCACTATTTAAAAAAGGATGGAAGAGAGAAAACAGGGAACTACAGACAGGTTAGCCTAACATCAGTAGTAGGGAAAATGTTAGAGTCTATTATAAAGGATGTGATAACAGGACACATAGAAAATGATTCGACAAATACAACGTGGAATTATGAAAGGAAAATCGTGTCTGACAATCCTACTGGAGTACTTTGAGTATGCAACTGATAGAATATTAATCGGAGAACCAGTGGATATGGGGTATTTGGATTTTCAGAAGGCATTTGATAATGTCCCACATAAGAGGTTCGTGTGCAAAGCTAAAGCACATGGGATTGGGGGTAATATACTGGCATGGACTGAAAATTAGTTAACAGACAGGAAACAGAGAGCTTGAATTTTTCAGGGTAGCAGGCGGTGACTAGTGGGGTACCGCAGGGATCAGTGTTTGGGCCCCAGCTATTCACAATATATTTCAATGATTTGGATGAGGGAACCAAAATAACATTTCCAAGTTTGCTGACGACACGAAACTAGGTAGGATTGTGAGTTGTGAGGAGGATAACAAGAGGCTTCACGGCGATTTAGACAAGTTGAATGAATGGGGAAATACATGGCAGATGCAGTATAACGTGGATAAATGTGAAGTTATCCACTTCGGTAGGAATCACAGAAAGATAGAGTATTATTTAAAATGGGATTGATTGGGAAGTGTTGATGTAAAAATGGACCGGGGTGTCCTTGTAAACCAGTCAATGAATACGAACATACAGGTGCAGCCAGCAGTTAGGAAGGCAAATGGTATGTTTGCCTTCATTGCAAGAGGATTTGAGTAGAGGAGCAAGGATGTCTTACTACAGTTATGCAGGGCCTTGATGAGACCACACCTGGAGTACTGTCTGCAGTTTTGGTCTACTTACCTATGAAAGAATATACTTGCCATAGAAGCAATGCAGCGAAGGTTCACCAGACTGATTCCGGGGATGGCAGGACTGTCGTATGAGGAGAAATTGGGCCGGCTCGGCCTGTATTCACTCGAGATTAGAAGAATGAGAGGGGATTTCATTGAAACGTATAAAATTTTGCCAGGGCTAGACAGACATGATGCAGGGAGGATGTTTCCCCTGGTTGGGGTTTAGAAGGTGGGGTCACAATCACAGGATACAGGGTAGGACATTTCGGACTGAGATAAGGAGAAATTTCTTCAATCAGAGGGTGGTGAACCAATGGAATTCGCTACCACAGAAGGCTATGGAGGCCAAATCATTGAATATATTTAAGAGGGAGATAGATAGATTTCCAGAAGAAAAGGCATTAATGTGTATAGGAAGAGAGCGGGAATATGTTATTGAGATAGAGGATCAGCCATGATCATATTGAATGGTGGATCGAAGGGCCGAATGGCCAACTCCTGCTCCTATGTTTCTATTTTCTTGTCTCATTTAATAGCCGGTGTGACAGGTCCTGTCTATTTAAACAGTGTGTATGGCTGGTCCTGTCAATGAATAAGCCGGTGTGAGAGGTCCTGTCTATTTAAACAGTGTGTATGACTGGTCCTGTCAATGAATAAGCCGGTGTGACTGGTCCTGTCTATTTAAACAGTGTGTATGACTGGTCCTGTCAATGAATAAGCCGGTGTGACTGGTCCTGTCTATTTAAACAGTATGTATGACTGGCCCTGTCAATGAATAAGGCGGTGTGAGAGGTCCTGTCTATTTAAACAGTCTGTATGACTGGTCCTGTCAATGAATAAGGCGGTGTGAGAGGTCCTGTCTATTTAAACATTATGTATGACTGGTCCTGTCAATGAATAAGCCGGTTTGACTGGTCCTGTCTATTTAAACAGTATGTATGACTGGTCCTGTCAATGAATAAGCCGGTGTGAGAGGTCCTGTCTATTTAAACAGTATGTATGACTGGTCCTGTCAATGAATAAGCCGATGTGAGAGGTCCTGTCTATTTAAACAGTATGTATGACTGGTCCTGTCAATGAATAAGCCGGTGTGAGAGGTCCTGTCTATTTAAACAGTATGTATGACTGGTCCTGTCAATGAATAAGCCGGTGTGAGAGGTCCTGTCTATTTAAACAGTATGTATGACTGGTCCTGTCAATGAATAAGCCGGTGTGACAGGTCCTGTCTATTTAAACAGTATGTATGACTGGTCCTGTCAATGAATAAGCCGATGTGACAGGTCCTGTCTATTTAAACAGTATGTATGACTGGTCCTGTCAATGAATAAGCCGATGTGACAGGTCCTGTCTATTTAAACAGTATGTATGACTGGTCCTGTCAATGAATAAGCCGGTTTGACTGGTCCTGTCTATTTAAACAGTGTGTATGACTGGTCCTGTCAATGAATAAGCCGGTGTGAGAGGTCCTGTCTATTTAAACAGTATGTATGACTGGTCCTGTCAATGAATAAGCCGGTGTGAGAGGTCCTGTCTATTTAAACAGTATGTATGACTGGCCCTGTCAATGAATAAGCCGGTGTGAGAGGTCCTGTCTATTTAAACAGTATGTATGACTGGTCCTGTCAATGAATAAGCCGGTGTGAGAGGTCCTGTCTATTTAAACAGTGTGTATGACTGGTCCTGTCAATGAATAAGCCGGTGTGAGAGGTCCTGTCTATTTAAACAGTATGTATGACTGGCCCTGTCAATGAATAAGCCGGTGTGAGAGGTCCTGTCTATTTAAACAGTATGTATGACTGGTCCTGTCAATGAATAAGCCGGTGTGAGAGGTCCTGTCTATTTAAACAGTGTGTATGACTGGTCCTGTCAATGAATAAGCCGGTGTGAGAGGTCCTGTCTATTTAAACAGTATGTATGACTGGTCCTGTCAATGAATACGCCTGTTTGACTTGTCCTGTTTCTTTAAAAAGTATGTTTCACTTGTCCTGTCTCTTTAAAAAGCTAGTTTTTCAGGTTCTGTCTCATTAAAAAAACAATGTGACTGCTCCTGCCTCTTTAAAATACAGGTTTCACTTGTCCTGTCTCTTTAAAAAGTTAGTTTTTCAGGTCTGTCTCATTATAAAGCCTGTGTGACTGGTCCTGTCTCTTTAAAAAAAACAATGTGGCTGCTCCTGCCTCTTTAAAATACGGGTTTCACTGGTCCTGTCTCTTTAAAAAAGAATGTGTGACTATTATCTTCGCTTTAAAAAGCATGTAAAACTGGTCCTGTTACTCTGAAAAGCCTATGTGACTGGTCCTGTCTAGTTCAGAAGCCGGTGTGACGGTTCATGTCGATATTAGAGGCCGGTGCTACAGGCCCTGTCTCCTGTAATAGCCTGCGTGTCAGGTCCTATCTCGTTAAAAGCCTGTGCGACTGATCCTTTAAAATTTAAATTGCTGCCTCTTTAAAAAACGCGAGTTGTCCTGTCTCCTTAAAAAGCTGGTGTGACTGGTCCTGTCTGCTTAAAATGCCCGTGTTACTGGTCCTGTTTGCTTAAACAGCATATGTATCTAGTTCTGTCTCTTTAAAAAGCCTGTGTGCCTGGTCCTGTCTCTTTAGAAAGCCTGTGTGACTGTTCCTGTCACTTTGGAAAGAATGTGTGACTGTTCCTGTCACTTTGGAAAGAATGTGTGATTGGTCCTCTCTTTAAAACGCCTGTGTGACTGATCGTGGCTCTTTAAACAGGCTGTGTGACTGATCCTACTTCTTTAAAAAGCAAGTTTTACTGGTGCTGTCTCTTTAAAAACTGTATAACATAAGAAAATAAGAAAAAAGAGCAGGAGTAGGCCATACCGTCCCTGGAGCCTGCACCGCCATTCATTAAGATTATGGCTGTTCATTGACCTCAACTCGACCTTTCCGCCCTATCACCATATCCCTTGATTCCCCTAGAGCCCAAAAAGCTACCTATCTCAGCCTTGAATATACTCGAAGACTCAGCATTCACAGCCATCTGGGGCAGAGAATACCAAAGATTCACAAATCTCTGACTGAATAAATTATCCCTCATCTCAGTCATAAATAGCTTATCCCTTATCCTGAGACTATGACCCCTAGCTCTAGACACACCAGCCAGGGGAAACAACGTCTCAGCATCTACCCTGTAATCCCCCTCAGAACCTTGTATATTTCAATGAGATCACCTCTGGTTCTTCTAAACTCCAGAGAGTATAGGCCCATTCTTTTTTTTTATTCATTGATGGGATGTGGGCGTCGTCAGCTGGCTAGGCCTGCATTTAGTGCCCATTCTTATTGCCCTTGAGAAGATGGTGGTGAGCCGCCTTCTTGAACCGCTGCAGTCCATATGGTGTAGGTACACCCACAATGCTGTTAGGAAGGGAGTTCCAGGATTTTGGCCCAGTGACAGTGAAGGAACGGCGATACAGGTCCAAGTCAGGATGGTGTGTGGCTTGGAGGGGAACTTGTAGGTGGTGATGATCCCATGCGTCTGCTTCCCTTGTCCTTCTAAGTGGTAGAGGTCGCGGGTTTGGAAGGTGCTGTTGAAGGAGCTTTGGCGAGTTGCTGCAGTGCATCTTGTAGATGGTACACATTGCAGCCACAGTGCGCCGGTGGTGGAGGGAGTGAATGTTGAAGGTGGTGGATGGAAAGCCAATCAAGCGGGTTGCTTTATCCTGAATGGTGTCGAGCTTCTTGAGCGTTGTTGGAGCTGCACTCATCCAGGCAAGTGGAGAGTATTCCATCACACTCCTTACTTGTGCCTTGTAGATGGTGGAAAGGCTTTGTGGAGTCAGGAGGTGAGACACTCGCCGCAGAATTACCAGCCTCTGGCCTGCTCTTGTATCCACAGTAATTATATAGCTCTTCTAGTTCAGTTTCTGATCAATAGTAACCCCCAGGATGTTGATAGTGGGGGATTCAGCGATGGTAATGTCAAGGGGAGATGGTTAGAGCCTCTCTTTTTGGAGATGGTCATTGCCTGGCACTTGTGTGGTGCGAATGTTTCTTGCCACTTGTCAGCCCAAGTCTGAATGTTGTACAGGTCTTACTGCATATGGACACGGACTGCGTCAGTATCTCACGAGTCTCGAATGGTGATGAACAGTGTGCAATCATCAGTGAACATCCCCACTTCTGACCTTATAATGGAGGGAAGGTCATTGATGAAACAGCTGAAGATGGTTGGGCCTAGGACACTGCCCTGAGGAACATTGCAGTGATGTCATGTGATTGAGATGAATGACCTCCAACAACTACAGCCAACTTCCTTTGTGCTAGGTATGATTCCAACCAATGGAGAATTTTCCCCTTGATTCCCATTGACTTCAATTTTGCTAGGGCTCCTTGATGCGACACTCGATCAAATGCTGCCTTGATGTCAAGGTAAGTCACTCTCACCTCACCTCTTGAGTTCAGCTCTTTTTTCCATGTTTGGACCAAGGCTGTAATGAGGTCAGGAGCTGAGTGGCCCTGGCAGAACACAAACTTGGCGTCAGTTAGCAGGTTATTGCTGAGTAGGTGCCGCTTGATAGCACTGTCGACGACACCTTCCATCACTATGCTGATGATTGAGAATAGACTGATGGGACGGTAATTGGCCGGGTCGGATTTGTCCTGCTTTTTGTAGACAGGACATACTTGGGCAATATTCCACATTGCCGGGTAGATGCCAGTGTTGTAGCTGTGCTGGAACAGCTTGGCTAGGGGCGCAGCTAGTTCTGGAGCACAAGCCTTCAGTACTATTGCCGGAATGTTGTCAGGGCCCATAGCCTTTGCAGTATCCAGTGACTTCAGCCGTTTCTTCACATCACGTGGAGTGAATTGAATGGGCTGAAGACTGGCATCTGTGATGCTGGGGACCTAAGGAGGAGGCCGAGATGGATCATCCACTCGGCACTTCTGGCTGAAGATAGTTGCAAATGCTTCAGCCTTGTCTTCTGAACTCACGTGCTGGGCTCTACCATTATTGAGGATGGAGATATTTCTGGAGCCTCCTCCTCCTGTTAACTGTTTAATTGTCCGCCACCAATCACGACTCGATGTGGCAGGACTGCAGAGCTTTGATTTGATCCGATGATTGTGAGATCGCTTAGCTCTCTCTATCGCATGTTGCTTCCGTTGTTTGCCATGCAAGTAGTCCTGTGTTGTAGCCTCACCAGGTTGACACCTCATTTTTCGGTATTCCTGGTGCTGTTCCCGGCATGCTCTCCTGCACTCTTCTTTTATCCAGGGTTGGTCTCCCGGCTTGATGGTAATGGTAGGGTGAGGGATATGCCGGGCCATGAGGTTACAGGTTGTGGTTGAATACAATTCTGCTGCTGCCCCACAGCGCCTCATGGATGCCCAGTTTTGAGTTGCCAGATCTGTCACATTTTGCACGGTGGTAGTGCCAAACAACACGGTGGAGGGTATCCTCAACATGAAGACGGGACTACGTCTCCACAAGGACTGTGCAGTGGTCAGTTCCCACAATGCTGTTCATGGACAGATGCATCTGCAACAGGTAGATTGGTGAGGACGAGATCAAGTAATTTTTTCCCTCACCACCTTGCACAGACCCAGTCTGGCAGCTATGTCCTTTAGGACTCCGGCCAGTTGTGTTGCAACCGAGCCAATCTTGGTAATGGACATTGAAGTCCCCCACCCAGAGTACATTTTGTGCCCTAGCTACTCTCTGTGCTTCTTCCAATTGGTGTTCAACATGATGGAGTACTGATTCATCAGCTGAGGTTGGGTGGTAGGTGGTAATTAGCAGGCTGTTTCACTTGAACATATTTGACTTGATGCCATGAGACCTCATGTGGTCCTGAATATATGTTTAGAACTCCCAGGGCTACTCCCTCCCCACTGTATACCACGGTGCCACCAACTCTGGTGTGTCTGTCCTGCCAGTGGGACAGGACATACCCACGGATGGTGATGGTGTCTGGGACATTGGTTGTAAGGTATGATTCGGTAATTATGACTATATCAGGCTGTTCTGTTGCTTGACTTGTCTGTGGGACAGCTCTCCCAATTTTGGCACAAGCCCCCAGATGCTGTTAAGGAGGACTTTGCAGGGTCGACAGGGCTGGGTTTGCCGTTGTCGTTTCCGCTGCCAGTTGGTCCATCCGGTTTTATTCTTATTGTTTTTCGTAGCGGTTGTTTATAACTGAGTGGCTTGCTGGGCCATTAAGATTCAACCACATTGCTGTGATTCTGGAGTCACATGTAGGCAAGGACAGCAGATTTCCTTCCCTAAAGGGCATTAGTTAACCAGATGGGTTTTTGCAACAATCAAATTATGGTCGCCATTACTAAGACTAACATTTAATTCCAGAATGTTTCTGATGGCCGGGGAGTCCAGAACCAGGGGTCGTAGTCTAAGGATAAGGGGTAAGCCATTTAGGACTGAAATGAGGAGGAATTTCTTCACCCAGAGACTGGTGAACATGTGGAATTTTCTGCCACAGAGGGCGGTGGAGGCCAGTTCATTAAATATATTCAAGAAAGAGTTGTATATGTTCCTTGAGGCTGAAAGGATCAAGGGATATGGGGAAAAGGGTACTGAATTTGGATGACCAGCCATGATCACATTGAATGGCGGAGCAAGTTTGAAGGGCCGCTTGGCCTACTCCTATCTTCTATGTTTCTATGAATTAAATTTAAATTCTCCAGTTGCCGTGGTGGGATTTGAACCCACATTTGTGAGAGCATTGGACTAAGTCTCTGGCTTATCAGTCTAGTGATATTGCCACTACGCCACCACCACCCCTTCAACGCAATCTCTCTTCATAGGACAGCCCTCTCATCCCAGGAATCTACCGAGTGAACCTTTGTTGAACCGCCTCGAGGGCAAGTATATCCTTGCTTAGATAAGGAGACCAAAACTGTGCACATTACTCCAGGTGTGGTCTCACGAAGTCCACGTACAATTGCAAGACTTCCTTATGCTTGTACTCCAACCCCCTTGCAAGAAAGATCAACATGCCATTGGTCCTTCTTATTGCTTGCTGCACCTGCTTTCTGTGTTTCTTGCACGAGGACAAGCAAATCTATCTGTACACCAACATTTGAAAGATAGTCACCATTTAAAACATATTCTGTTTTTCTATTCTTCCTACCAAAGTGAATAACCTCAGATTTCCCTACATTGTACTCCATCTGCCAACTTACTGTACACTCATTTAGTCTATCTATATCCCTTTGCAGACTCCTTGTGCACTCCTCACAGCTTATTGTCCCACCTAGCTTGGTATCATCAGCAAACTTGGATACATAACACTTGGTCCCTTCATCTAGGTCATTAATATAGATTTTAAATAGCTGAGGCCCCAATACTGATCCTTGCGGCACCCCGCTAGTTACAGCCTGCCAACCTGAAAAAGAACTGCTTAGCCCTGCTTTCTGTTTTCTGTCCATTAACCAATTCTCTATCCATGCTACTATAATACCCCCAACCCCATGAGCCTTAATTTTGTGTAATAACCTTTAATGTGGCACCATATATAATGCCTTTTGGAAATCCAGGTATACTACATCCAATGGTTCTGCTTTATCTACCGTGAGAGTTACATCTTCAAAAAACTCTAATAAATTTGTCAAACACGATTTCCCTTTCATAAAACCATATTGACTCGGCCTAATCATGAAATGATTTTCCAAGTGACTTGATACCACTTCCTTAATAATGGATTCCAGCATTTTCCCGACGACTGATGTCAGGCTAACTTGCTGTAGATCCCAGTTTCTTCTCTCCCTCCTTTCTTTTATAGCGGTGATACATTTGTGACCTTCAAATCCACTGAGACCATTCCAGAATCTAGGGAATTTTGGAAAATTAAAACCAATGCATCCACTATCTCTTCAGCCACCTCGTTAAAACCAGAGGATGTAGGCCGTCCAGTCCAGTGGATTTGTCGGCTTTTTGTTCCAAAAATTTTTCTCGTGCATTTCCTCCACATACATTAATTACCTTAAGTTCCTCAGCCTCATTAGACCCTTGGTTCCCCAACATTTTTGGTAGTTTTTTGTGTCTTCTACTGTGGAGACAGATGAAAAATATTTTTTAACGTTTCTGCGATTTCCTTATTCCCCATAATAATTCCTCCTGTCTCAGCCTCTAAGAAACCAACGTTTACTTTTGCTACTCTTTTCCTTTTTACATACTTTTACAAACTCTTCCCATCTGCTTTTATATTTCTTGCTGGTTTTCTCTTATATTCTATTTTTTCCCTTTATATAATTTTTTTGGTCAGCCTTTGCTGGTTTGTGAAAATCTCCCAATCGTCAGGCTTACTATTATTCTTTGCAACATTATAAGCTTCATCTTTCAATCTATTGCTATCCACAACTTCTTTAGTTCTCCATGCTTGGATCACTTTTCCCGTGGAGCTTTTGTTTCTCAAAGGAATGTAGTTTTGTTCAGAATTATTAAATATTCTTTAAATGTTAGTCACTGCTTATCTTCCGTCATACCTTTTAATCTATTTTTCCAATTTGCCTTAGCCAACTCGCCCCTCATACCTATGTAATTGGCTTTATATATGTGTAAGGCTCTAGTTTCGGACTTAGGCAAGTCACTCTTTAAATTAACGTGTCATTCTATCATATTATGATCAGTCTGCCCAGCGGATCCGTTGCTATGAAATAGCTAACTAACCCTGTCTCATTACCCAATTCAAGATCTAAAATCAACTGTTCCCTGGTTGATTCCATGATGTATTGTTCTAGGAAACTATCCCAAATGCATTCCATGAACTCGTCCTCCAGACAACCTTTGCCAATTTGATTTCACCAGTCGATATGAAGATTACAATTCTCCCATATTAATGGTCCAGTAATTCCGGTCCCAACGCGTGAGTACGGACAGGGTACTCACGCGTGGGCCCGTTGGAAGTTCCAGATTTCAGCATGCACAGCGCATGCGCGTAAACCGGCCTTTCCTCTCCTCTGAACCAAGGGGCTAAGAGACAGTTCCCTTGCGACGTTTGAGTCTGCGCGCGCGTGTTGAACTTCCTTTTTTTTTCCAGGTTTTAATGAGCAGGTAAGTCTGCACATTTTAGAAATGTTAAAAGCAGCCGTAAGGACTTCGTTTTCAAAGGAAAGTGGTCAATTATTTAATATTAAAACATTTTTTCCACAGGTTTTTTACTTTTAAGTACTTTAAAGCAAGATAAGTTTATTTTTAGCCCCGTTTTTTCATAAAATTATTTTTTTCAAAAATTTTATTTTTTGTTTAAAACAGTTATTTAATGTCATTCATAGTTTATTTACAAAGTGTGATGTTTTTTAAACATTTATTTGAAGGTAAAGTAAAGTTTTACAGCCTCAGCATTTATACGTTTTGACAGGTCTATCTGTCAAGACTTATGAATGGAGCATTCCCTGCTTCGATTGGCTGCCTGTTGCTCACGTGATCCCAGGGGACGCTTCGCACTAACTACGCCCCTGGGACACACCAGCAAAGTGCGCCGGCCTCTGGTACAGGCCTCAGAGAGGAATTCCATGCAGGCCAAGAGGTCAACTCCCGGCGCGCTAGGTAAGTGTAGGTCGGGGACTGCACCCGCGGGAAGCCCCCGAACCGAATTTCTGGGCCAATGTCTAACTGGTCCTGTCATTGAAGAAGCCTGTGTGAGTGGTCCTGTTTCTTTAAAAAGCCACTTTGACTGGTCCTGTCGTTTGAAAGTTTGTGTGACAAGTGCTATCTCTTTCAAAAACCCATGTTGCTGGTACTGTCTCTTTAAAACGTCTGTGACTTGTCATGTCTCTTCAAATAAAGAGTGTGATTTGTTCTGTCTCTTTAATAAGCCTGTGTGACTGGTCCTTTCTGATTAAAAAGCCTGTGTGACTGGTCCTTTCTGATTAAAAAGCCTGTGTGAATGGTCCCGTCTCTTTAAAAAGCCTGTGTGACTGGTCCTGTCCCTTTTAAAAGCCTGTGTGACTGGTCCTGTCTCTTTAAAAAGCCTGTGTGACCGGTCCTGTCACTTTAAAAAGCCTGTGTTACTGGTCCTGTCCCTTTAACAAACCTGTGTTACTGGTCCTATTTCTTTAAAAAGCCTGTGTGACTGGGCCTGTCTCTTTAATAAGCCTGTGTGCTGGTCCTTTCTGATTAACAAGCCTGCGTGACATGTCCTGCCTCCTTAAAAAGCCTGTGTCACTGGTCCTTTCTCTTTAGAATGCCAATGTATCAGCTTCTGTCCCTTTTAAAATCCTGTGTGACTGGTCCTGTCTCTTTAAAAAGCATTTTGCACTGGCCTGTCTCTTTAAAATTCTGTGTGACTGGTCCTGTCTCTTTAAAAAGCCTGTGTGACTGGTCCTGCCTTTTTAAAAAGCATGTGTGACTGGTCCGGTCTCTTTAAAAAACCTGTGTGACTGGCCCTGCCTCTTTAAAAAGCCTGTGTGACTGGTCCTGTCTCTTTAAAAGTATGTGCGTCTGGTCCTGTCTCTTTAAAAAGCCTGTGTGACTGGTCCTGTCTCGTTATAAAGCATATTTCACTGGTCTTGTCTCTTTAAAACTCCTTTGTCACTTTTCCTGGCTTTTTGAAAAGGCAGTGTGACTGGTGCTGGCTCCACAAAAAGCCTGTCTGACCTGGCCTGTCTCATTCAATGTCACTTATTGAAACGTCCTGCCTCTTTTAACACCCTGTGTTACATGTCCTGTCCCTTTAAAGCGCCTGTCTGGCTGGTCCAGTCAATTAAAAGTGCCTGTCTCTTTAGAAAGCCTGTGTGATTGGTCCATCCTCGTCAAAGTGCCTGTGTGACAGGTCTAGTCAATTTAAAGTTCCTGCCTCTTTAAAATGCCTGTGAGAATGGTCCTCCAAATTTTAATATGCTGTGTGACAGGCCCGTCAATGTAAAGTTCCTGTCTCTTTAATAAGCCTCTTTGACTGGTCCTGCCTCATTAAAAAGCCTGTGTGACTGATCCTGTTTCTTTAAAAAGACTGTGTGACTGTCCTGCCTTTTTAATAAGCCTGTATGACAGGTTCTGCCTCTTTAATAAGCCTGTTTGACTGGTCCTGCCTCTTTAATAAGCCTGTGTGGCTGGACCTGCTCCTTTTAAAAGCCTGTGTGACTGGTCCTGCCTCTATAATAAGCCTGTATGACTGGTTCTGCCTCTTTAATAAGCCTGTGTGACTGGTCCTGTTTCTTTAACAAGACTGTGTGGCTGGTCCTGCCTCTTTAATAAGCCTGTATGACTGGTTCTGCCTCTTTAATAAGCCTGTGGGACTGGTCCTGTTTCTTTAAAATGCCTGTGTGGCTGGATCTGTCTCTTTAATAAGCCTGTGTGACTGGTCCTGTTTTTTAAAAACACTGTGTGACTGTCCTGCCTCTTTAATAAGCCTGTATGACTGGTTCTACCTCTTTCATAAGCTTGTGTGACTGGTCCTGTCTCTTTAATAAGCCTGAGTGACTGGTCCTGCCTCTTTAATAAGCCTGTGTGGCTGGTCTTATCTCTTTAATAAGCCTGTGTGACTGAATCTGTCTCTTTAATAAGCATGTATGTCTGGCCCTGCCTCTTTAATAAGCCTGTGTGACTGGTACTGTTTCTTTAAAAATCCCGTGTGACTGGATCTGTCTCTATAATAAGCCTGTGTGACTGGTTCTGTCTCTTTAATAAGCCTGTGTGGCTGGTCCTGTCTCTTTATTAAGCCTGTGTGACTGGTCCTGTCTCTTTAATCAGCCTGTGCGACTGGATCTGTCTCTTTAATAAGCCTGTGTGATTGTTCCTGTCTCTTTAATACGCCTGTGTGACTGGTTCTGTCTCTTTAATAAGCCTGTTTGTCTGGTCCTGTCTCTTTACTAAGCATGTGTGGTTGATCCTGTCTCTTTAATAAGCCTGTGTGACTGGTCCTGTCTCTTTAATAAGCCTGTGTGACTGGATCTGTCTCTTTAATAAGCCTGTGTGACTGGTCCTGCCTCTTTAATAAGCCTGTGTGGCTGGTCATATTTATTTAAAAAGCCTGTGTGACTGGATATGTCTCTTTAATAAGCCTGTGTGACTGGTCCTGTCTCTTTAATAAGCCTGTGTGGCTGATCCTGTCTCTTTAATGTGGTTGTGTGACTGGTCCTGTCTCTTTAATAAGCCTGTGTGACAGGATCTGTCTCTTTAATAAGTTTGTGTGACTGGTCCTGTCTCTTTAATAAGCGTCTGTGACTGTTTCTGTCTCTTTAATAAGCCTGTTTGTCTGGCCCTGCCTCTTTAATAAGCCTGTGTGACTGGTCCTGTTTCTTTAAAAAGCCCGTGTGACTGGATCTGTCTCTATAATAAGCCTGTGTGACTGGTCCTGTCTCTTTAATACGCCTGTGCGGCTGGTCCTGTCTCTTTAATAAGCCTGTGTCAATGGTCCTGTCTCTTTAATAAGCCTGTGTGGCTGGTTCTGCCTCTTTAATAAGCTTGTGTGATTGTTACTGTCTCTTTAATAAGACTGTGTGACTGATCTTATCTCTTTACTAAGCCTGTGTGACAGGTCCTTTCTGATTAAAAAGCCTATGTAACTGGTCCTTTCTGATTATAATCCTGTGTGACTGGACGTTTCGCTTTAATAATCCTTTGTGGCTGGTCCTGTCAGTTAAAAAAGCTCGGATGACTGTTCATGTCTCTTTATAAAGCTTGTGTCACTGGTCCTGTCTCTTTAAAACGTGGGTGTGTCAGATCCCGACTCTATAAAATGACGGTGTTACTCTTTCTATGTATTTCTAAAGCCTGTGTGACTGGCCTTGTCTCTTGAAATCGCTGGCTGTGTCTGGTGCTGTCTCCATAAAGAACCTGTCTGACTGGGCCTGTCTCTTTTAATAGCAAGTGTCATAGTTCCTGTCCCTTTAATAAGCCTGTGTGATTAGTCCTGACTCTTTAAATAGACAGTGTGACTTCTCCTGTCTCTTGGAAAAGGCTGTGTGACAGGTCCAGACTGTTTAATTGCCTGTGTGAATGGTGCTGTCTCTATAAAAATCATGTGAGATTGATCTGTCACTTTAAATAGCCAGTTTGACTGCCCCTGCCTCTTAAAAATGCCCGTGTGCCTCGTCCTCCCTCTTGAAAAAGCATGTTTCACTGGCCCTGTCACTTTAAGCTGATCAATGTGAAGTTATCTGCTTTGTTAAAAAAAAAACAGAAAGGCAGAGTATTTCCTAAATGGTGAAAGATTGGGGAATGCAGGTGCTCAACGGGATCTGGGTGTTCTTGTACACGAGTCACTGAAAGTGAATGTGCAGGTGCAACAAGCCATTAGGAAGGCAAATGTTATGCTGGCCTTCATTTCAAGAGGATTGGAGTACAGGAGTAACGAAGTCTTACTCCATTTATATAGGGTCTTGGTGAAACCACACCAGGAGTACTGTGTATAATTTTGGTCTCCTTACCAAAGGAAGGATTTACTTGCCACAGATGGAGTGCAACGAAGGTTCAGGAGATTGAATCCTGGGATGGTGGGACATTCGTATGAGAAGAGATTGAGTAAACTCGGCCTATATTCTCTTGAATTCAGAAGAATGAGAGGGGATCGCATTGAAGCATACAAAATTATTACGGGGCTTGATAGGGTGGATGCTGGGAGAATGTGCCCCTTGGCTGGGGAGCCTAGAACCAGGGGCCACAGCCTCAGGATAAAGGGTAGGCCATTCAGGACTGAGATGAGAAGACATGTCTTCAAACAGAGGGTGGTGAATCTTTGGAATTCTCTGTCCCAGAGGGCTGTGAAGGCTCAATCATTGGGTATGTTCAAAACAGACGTCAATACATTTCTGATTAGTTATTACATCAAGGGATATGGCGATAGGGCCGGTGAATGGAGTTGAGGCAGAAGATCAGCCATGAACCCATTGAAAGGCGGAGCAGGCTCGAAGAGCCGGATGGCCTACTCCTGCTACCATTTCTTAAGTTCTTATGTTTAAAAAGCCTCTGGGTCTGGTCCTGTCTCCTTAAAACGCGGCAGTGTCAAGTCCCGTCTTTATAAAAAGACGGTGTGACTGTTTCTATCTGTTTCTAAGCCAGTTTATCAGCTTTTGTCTCTTTGAAACGCCTGTGTGACTGATCCTGTCTCTTTAAAAAGGCTGTGTGAATGGTGCTGTCCCCAGAAATAGCCTGACTGGGCCTGTCTCTTTCAATCGCTCGTATTGACATGTCCTGACTGGTTAAGAACCAGTGTGACAGGTCTTGTCTCTTTTAAAAGCCGGTGTGGCTCTTTCTGTCTTGGTTACCAGGGAGACCAACAGCAGCAAAGATGAGAGAGTAGCTTACAAGACCAGTAAGACAGTTGGCAAAGCTTTATAGAGTTAATAGCTGAATTCGGAGACTTACCTGGAATAATAGTCGCAGCAAGGAGAGAGTGTAAATGACATGAACATTAATACAGTAAAATATGGTTAATAGAATAGCTGGATAGAGAGACTTACCAGGAACAACAAAAGAAGCAAGGAGTGGATAGTAAATATATTGAATAACCTTAAGTGCCAACTGTATCCGAAATTCTAATGGTAGTCCATCAGAATATGCAACAAGGATGTCAAACTCCCAAATAAAACTCCTGCCGATTGTTGTAACATTCCAATTTACTGCTCTCAGATTCTGACCCATTGTTGCAACATTCCAATATACTATTCTCAGATTCCGAGTCCCTCTCTGTGGAGCAGCGTGCTGATCACTGTTAGCGCTGGAGGTAATGCTCTCACTGGCACTATAGGATAACACATTGTAAGGAGACCCTTATTAATAGAAGAGGGAAACCATGCACTGATAAAATTTGAGTCCACAGAGATTGGCATTCATTGCAGTCACTGAACAAACACCTTGAGTTAGCCCTTGGAGACTAACATTAATTACAATCACTGAACAAACAGCTTCAATTAACCCCTGTCCATCCCGCAATTCTTATACCACAGCAAAGTAGAACATTTCCCTGGCCCTGATGGGATGTATGAGAGTTGATGAGGGAAGGAACGGTGGAAATTGCGCAGGATCCGGCCAGAGTCTTTGAAACCTCCTTGGATATGGGAGTGGTGCCAGAGGAATGGAGTGTTGCAAATGTTGCACCTTGTTAAAAAAGGAGTGCGATAAACGCTTTTACTACAGGCCAGTCCCCCTTACATCGGTGGTGGGGAGCCTTCTAGAGGCCATACTCCTGGAGAAAATTAAATGACACTTGGAAAAATCATAGGATAATAAATGACAACCAACATAGATATGTTAACAGAGATGTGTCTGGCAAACCTGATTGAGTTATTTGATGAAGTAATGGAAATGGATGAAGGGTGTAGCGTGGTTGTTGTTGTGTATAAGGAATTTAAAAATGGGGTTGATAATGTGCCATTGAATAAATTTGTTAGGACCAAAGGGGAAATGGTAGCGCTGATCTGACATTGGCTAATGGACTGAAAACAAGAGCAGTGGTGAAAAGCTCTTGTTCAGACTGGGAGGAAGTACACTGTTGCACCCTCCTGGCGTCGCTATTCGGACCACTGCTCTTTTTGATATATATTAATGATATAGACATATATATATATATAAGAGCATAATTTGAACATTTGCCGATGAAACTGAGGGGATCGAATTAGGCTTCAGGAGGGCATAGATAGACTGGTGAAATTAGCAAACTGATTAAAGGTGTCACTGACAGCGCTAGTAAATGGCACTGACTCATCAGTAACCTGCTCACTGCAGCTGACTTTGCATTCCACCAGGACCACTGGGCTCCATGTCATTACAAACATGGACAAAGCTGAATTTCAGAGGCGAATTTATAGTGGCTGCCCTCGACATTAAGCCATAATTTGAATGAATGTCGCATTAAGGAGCCCTCCTAAAACTGAAGTCAGTGGGAATCACGGGGAAATCTCTCCACTGGCTGGAGTCATACATATCAAAAAGGAAGATGGTTGTGATTGTTGGTGGTCAATAATCTCAGCCCCTGGACATCACTGCTGGAGTTCCTCAGGGCATTGTTCTCGACCAACCATCTTCAGCTGCTTCATTAATGATCTTCCTTCCATCATCAGGTCAGAAGTGGGGATGTTTGCTGATGACTGCACAGTGTTTAGTTCCATTCGGAAATCCTTAGATGATGAAGCATTCCATGCCCGCATGCAACAAGACCTGGCCGAATTTCAGGCTTGTGCTGAAAGGTGGCAAGTGACACAAACATCGCACAAGTGCCAGGCAATGACTACCTCTAACAAGCGAGAGTCTAGCGACTGCCACTTGACAATCAATGCCATCATCATCGCCAATTCCACCTCCATCAATATACTGGTGGTCACCATTCACCAGAAAATTAACAGGACCAGCTGCATAAATATTGTGGCTACAAGAGCAGGACAGATGTTGGTATTCTGAAGCGAGTGTCTCAGCTCCTGCCTCCCCAAATACTTTCCAACATCTACAAGGCACAAGTAAGGAGTGTGTTGGAATACTCTCCACTTGCCTGAAAGAGATCAGCTCCAACAACACTCAAGAAGCTCGATGCCATTCAGGACAAAGCAGCCCACTTCCTCGGCACCCCATCCATCCACCACCTTAAACGTCCACTCCCTCCGCCACCAGCCTATCGTGGCTGCAGTGTTTACCATCTAAAATAAGCACTGCAGCAACTCGCTCAGGTTTCTTCCCAGCACTTCACAAATCCGTGAACTCTTCCACCTAGAAGGACAAGGGCAGGAGTCGCATATGAACCCCAGCAACTACAAGTTCCCCTCCAACGCACATGCCATCTTGACTTGGAAAAATATTGTCGTTTCTTCATCATCGCTCGGTCAGAATTCTGCAAATCCCTCTAACAGCACTGTGGGAGTACCTTCATGGACTGGAGCTGTTCAAGAATGATGCTCACCACAAGCTTCCAAATGGCAAAGAGGGATAGGCAATCAATGCTGGCCATGCCAGCGGTGGCCACATCCCATGAAGGATTTAAAATAATTTAAAAATGTCAGAAGGCTGATTAAAATTAATGTAGAGGAGTGAGAAAGATAAACCTGGGGGGAAAATTAGGAGAGGCAATATAAACTAAACTGTACAATTTTAAAGGGGGTGCAGGAAAAGAGAGACATGGAAGTTTACATACACAAGCCTTAGAAGATGGCAGGACAAGGTGATACGTTTTTAATAAAGCGCATTGGCTCCTTAGTATTCTAAACCGAGGCAGACAACAATAGCAACAAAGTTATGCTGAATCTTTATAAATCACTGGTTAGGCCCCGGCTGGAGTATTGTGTTCAATTCTGGTCACGATGGAGACTTGCCATGGCGCCTCCCACGGTTCAATAGCTACACACAGCACTGACCCGTGAAGGAACTGCCTGAGGAACCCAGAGAGCAGCGAGACACACAACATTCCGGTGTAAACAGACAGAGAATATTAATAACAGGATTGATAAAACCAAACAGTGTACCTGGGTTTAAATCTTAAGAATGTGAAGCGTGGAGAATGGCAACCATTTAAGTTTAAACTGCTGCCCCGGCAGTTACAGCACGATTAGATACAGAATAAGTTCCATCTACACTGTCCCAACAAATACTCACAGGGCAGGTACAGCACGCGATAGATGCAGTGTAAAGCTGCCACTACAATGTCCCGTCAAACACTCCCAAGGCAGGTACAACACGGGTTAGATACAGAGTAAAGCTCCCTCTACACTGTCCCATCAAACACCCACAGGGCAGGTACAGCACAGGTTAGATACAGAGTAAATTTCCCTCCACACTGTCCCATCAAACACTCCCAGCACAGGTACTGCACAGATTGGATACAGAGAAAATCTCCCTCTCCACACTCCCATCAAACACTCCCAGGGCGGGTACAGCACAGGTTAGATACAGAGTAAAGCTCCCACTACACTGTCCCATCAAACACTCCCAGGGCAGGTACAGCACGGGTTAGATACAGATTAAAGCTCCCATTACACTGTCCCATCAAACACTCCCAGGGCGGGTACAGCACATGTTAGATACAGATTAAAGCTCCCACTACACTGTCCCATCAAACACTCCCAGGGCGTGTACAGCACATGTTAGATACAGAGTAAAACCTACAGTACAGTGTCCTATCAAAAGCTCCCAGGGCAGGTACAGCACAGATTAGATACAGAGTAATGCTCCCTCTACACTCTCCCATCAAGCACTCCCAGCGTAGGTAATGCACAGATTAGATAGAGAGTAAAACTCGCTCTACACTCTCCCATCTAACACTCCCAGGGCAGGTACAGCACGGGTTAGATACAGAGTAAAGCTCCCTCTACACTGTCCCATCAAACGCTCCCAGGGCAGGTACAGCACGGGTTAGATACAGAGTATAGCTCCCTCTACACTGTCCCATCAAACACTCCCAGGGCAGGTACAGCACGGGTTAGATACAGAGTATTGCTCCCTCGACACTGTGCCATCCTCTGAGTGGGGCTCAGTACCACTGCCGATATGAGGTCGGGTAACACAGCAGGCCGGGGATGGGTCATGGGCTTTTCCTACTCTGTGTGTGGGGCTCAATACCACACCGGGTGTGTGATCAGGTAAACTCAGCACAGAACGGGGATGGAGCCTGTGCCTTTCCCAATGGTCACTGCATCCCCTCTCTCAGTGAAGCCGCTCCCTGGGATGCTCTGCTCAAGTCTCTGATATGGATCAGTTTTGAGATATCAATTCCTGTTTCTGTCGTCCCAGTGTATTTAAAGTAATCAATTTTCTTCCTGGAACAACTCATTTGATTTTCCAACAAATGGCTTCTGTTTTGCTGTCAACAGCTCAGCTCTGTGCTATTATTGGAGATAAAAAAAAGTGTGATCACACCCAGTATTTAAGCACATTCTGTCAAAGGATAATTAACTGCTCAAATGACCACAGCACATCGGAATTTACAGAACAAAGAGAGAGTCACATCTCCTTCTGTCTATAATCTGCTACGCACTCTTGTTTGTCTGCTATCATCTCTTTCTTCACTATCTCTGTCACCCCCTCTCTCTCCCTATCTATATCTAATAAACGTGCCTATCTCTCTATTTCCATCTATCTCTCTTCTATCCCTATAACCCTCCCTCTCGCCCTATCTGTATCTAATAATCTCTCCTCTCTCGATCAGCATCCGTCTCTCCTCTATATCTGTCATCCCTCTCTCTTCCTATCTATATCTAATAATATTTCTTCTCTCTAGACCTATCTATATCTCCTCTATCCCTATCACACTTCTACTTATCTATATCTAATAATCTCTCCTCTCTCGATCACCATCCATCGCTCCTCTATATCTGTCAACCGATCTCTCTCCCTATCTAGTAAGATTATAAGCACATAAGGACATACAAAATAAGAGCAGGAGTAGGCCATACGGCCAGTCGAGCCTTCTTCACCATTCAATAAGGTCATGGCAGGTCATCGACCTCAACTCCACTCTACCGCCCGATCTTCATGTCCATTGATTCCGCTAGTATTTAAAAATCAAACTATCTCAGCCTTGAATATACTCAGAGGCCCAGCATCAGCCCACTGGGGCAGAACATTCCAAAGATTCACAACCCTCTGAGTGAGATATTCCTCCTCATCTCGATCTTAAATGGTCTGCTCCTTATCCTGAGACTATGCCCGCTACTTCTAGACACTCCAGCCAGGGGATGCAACGTCTCAGCGCCTAACCCTTTCATTCCTTTCAGAATCCTCTATATTTCAATGAGATCACCTCTCATTCTTCTACACTCCAGAGAGTATCGGCCCATTCTACACAATCTCTCGTCATAGAACAGCCCTCTCATCCCAGGATCTCTCCGCTCTCTATCACCATCTATCTCTCCTCTATCTCTGTCAACCTATTTCTCTCTTTCTATATCTAATAATCTCTCCTCTCTGTCTCTCCATATATCTCTCTCTGTTTCTGTCAATCTGTCCCTCATCCTCACTCTGTCTGTCGCACCCTCTCTCTCTCTCTGTTGCACCCTCTCTCTCTGTTGTCTGTCTCTCTCTCAGTCTCTATTACTCTTTCTCAGACTCTTTGATTCTAACTCTCTGTCTGTCTCTCTAACTTTCCGTTTCTCTCCGTCTCTCTCACTGTCTCTTCCTCTCTCTGTCGCTGCCTCTTTCTCTGCTTCTCCCTCTCTCTCTGTCTCTCTGGGTCTTTCTCTCTTTGTCTCTCTTTCTTTAGCTCTCTCTCTCTGTCCATCTGACTATCGGTCTCTCTGACTATCTCTCTCTCTCTCTCTCTATCGCTATCTCTCTCTCTCTCCCTCTGTCCCTCTCTGTCTCTGGTAGTCTATTCCTCAGCACATAATCTCTGTTTATATGTCTGTATCTGTCTCGTTTTGTCTCTCCATCTCACTTTCATTCTTGTCTCGGATTCTGGCTCTCTCAGCAGCTCTGTGTCGCTCGATCTTGTCTGCCCAGTCCTCTTTAGCTCTGCCTACCTCTAACATTATTTCTATTCCTCTCTCTTACAGTCTGTCTATGTCACTCTCCGGTTTTCACTCTCATTATGCGTCTCTCTTTCCCTCTGTCTCTTTCCACCTGTATCTCGGTCGGTATCTCCCCATCTCTCCTTGTCTTCCCATCTCTATGTCTCTCCTTCTCTGTCTCTCTTTATCTCGATCTTTCGCTCCCCAATCCTCTCTTTCTCTCAACCTCCCCTGTCTCTCCCCATATCAGTCTGGCTCTGTTCACCTCTCTACCTCTCTCTCCCTGTCTCCTTCACTCTCTCAGTCCCACTCTTTATTCCTCTATCGCTCTTTATCTATTACTTTATCTATGTCTCGCACACTGCGTATTTCCTCTTTTCACACCCCGGCTGCCTCTCTCTCCCATTCTCTATCTCACTCTCCCTATTGTCATAGTGAAGGAGGAGATAGTTGAGATATTGGATGGGATAAAAATTGCCAAACAGGAGCGACTAGGAAGGCTGACTGTACTTAAAGCAGATAAGTCACCAGGACTGGACGGGACACATTATAGGAAGCTGAGGGAAATAAAGGTGGAAATTGCGGAAGTACTGTGGCCATAATCTTTCAATCCTCCTGGGATACATGGGTGGTGCCAGACGGCTGGAGATTTGCAAATGTTACACCCGTGTTCAAAAAAGGGTGTAAGGATAAAGCAGCAACTACAGGCCAGTCAGTTTAATCCCGGTAGTGGGAAAGATTTCAGAAACAGTAAACAGGGATAAAATGAACAATCACTTTCACAAGTGTGGATTAATTAAGGGAAGCCAGCACGGATTTGTTAAAAACATTTTGTGTTTAACCAACTTGATTGAAATTTCTGATTAATTAACAGACAAGGATGATGAGGGCAATGCAGTTGACGTGGTGTACGTGGATTTCCTAAAGGCTTTGATAAAGGGTGCAAGTGTAAACCCAGCAATTAAAGGCATGTCAGTTTAATCTCGGTAGTGGGGAAGCTTTTAGGAACAATAAACAGGAATATAATGAACAGTCACTTGGACAATTGTAGATTAATTAAGGGAAGCCAGCACGGATTTTTTAAAGACAAATCTTGCTAAACCAATGTGTTTGAATTTTCTGATGAAGTAAAAGACAGGGTTGATGAGGGCAATGCGGTTGACGTGGTGTACATGGATTTTGATAAGGTGCCACATAATAGGCTTGGCAGCAAATTTGAAGCCCATGGGCTAAAAGGGACAGCGGCAACAAGGATACAAATTTGGCAAAGTGACATGAAGCAGAGAATAGTGGTGAATGGCTGTTCTTCTGACTGGAGGTGTTCCCCAGGGGGTCGGTACTAGGACCACTGCTTTTCATGATAGGGAGAGAAAATATGCTGTCGGATTGGCAGACAGAGAGAAAAATGCTGTCGGATTGGCAGACAGAGAGAAAAGATGATGTCGGATTGGCAGACAGAGAGAAAAGATGCTGTCGGATTGGCAGTAGAGAGGGAAAAGATGCTGTCGGATTGTCAGAGAGAGAGAGAAAAGATGCTGTCGGATTGGAAGACAGAGAGAGAAAAGATGCTGTCGGATTGGCAGACAGTGAGAAAAGATGCTGTCGGATTGGCAGACAGAGAGAAAAGATGCTGTCGGATTGGCAGACAGAGAGAAAGGATGCTTTCGGATTGGCCGACAGAGAGAAAAGATGCTGTCGGATTGGCAGACAGAGGGAAAAGATTCTGTCGGATTGGCAGAGAGAGAGAGTAAAGCTGCTGTCAGATTGGCAGACAGAGAGAGAAAAGTTGCTGTCGGATTTGCAGACAGTGAGAGAAAAGATGCTGTCGAATTGGCAGACAGAGAGAGAAAAGATGCTGTCGAATTGGCAGACAGAGAGCGAAAAGATGCTGTCGAATTGGCAGACAGAGAGCGAAAAGATGCTGTCGGATTGGCAGACAGAGAGAGAAAAGATGCTGTCGGATTGGCAGACAGGGAGGGAAAAAATGCTGTCGGATTGGCAGACAGGGTGAGAAAAGATGCTGTCGGACTGGCAGACAGAGAGAGAAAAGATGTTCTCGGTTTGGCAGACAGGGAGAGAAAAGATGCTGTCTGATTGGCAGACAGGGAGAGAAAAGATGCTGTTGGATTGGCAGAAAGGAAAATAAAAGATGCTGTCGGACTGGCAGACAGAGAGAAAAAATGCTGTCAGATTGGCAGACAGAGAGAGAAAAAATGCTGCCAGATTGGCAGAGAGAGGGAGAAAAGATGCTGTCGGATTGGCAGACAGGGTGAGAAAAGATGCTGTCGAATTGGTAGACAGAGAGAAAAGATGCTGTCGGATTGGCAGACAGAGAGAAAAGATGCTGTCGGATTGGCAGAAAGAGTGAGAAAAGATGCTGTCGGATTGGCAGACAGAGAGAGAAAAGATGCTGACGGATTGGCAGACAGAGAGAGAAAAGATGCTTTTGGATTGGCCGACAGAGAGAAAAGATGCTGTCGGATTGGCAGACAGAGAGGTAAAAGATTCTGTTGGATTGGCAGAGAGAGAGAGTAAAGCTGCTTTCGGATTGGCAGACAGAGAGAGAAAAGATGCTGTCGGATTGGCAGACAGAGAGAAAAAATGCTGTCGGATTCGCTGACAGAGAGAGAAAATATGCTGTCGGATTGGCAGACAGATGGAGAAAAGATGCTGTCGGATTGGCAGACAGGGTGAGAAAAGATGCTGTCGAATTGGTAGACAGAGACAGAAAAGATGCTGTCGGATTGGTAGACAGAGAGAGAAAAGATGCAGTCGGATTGGTAGACAGAGAGAGAAAAGATGCTGTCGGATTTGCAGACAGAGAGAGAGAAGATGCTGTCGGATTGGCAGACAGAGAGTGAAAAGATGCTGTCGGATTGGCAGACAGAGAGAGAAAGGATGCTGTCGGATTGGCAGACAGAGAGAGAAAAGATGCTGTCGGATTGGCAGAAAGAGTGAGAAAAGATGCTGTCGGATTGGCAGACAGAGAGAAAAGATGCTGGCGGATTGGCAGACAGAGAGAGAAAAGATGATTTTGGATTGGCCGACAGAGAGAAAAGATGCTGTCGGATTGGCAGACAGAGAGGGAAAAGATTCTGTTGGATTGGCAGAGAGAGAGAGTAAAGCTGCTTTCGGATTGGCAGACAGAGAGAGAAAAGATGCTGTCGGATTGGCAGACAGAGAGAGAAAAAATGCTGTCGGATTCGCTGACAGAGAGAGAAAAAATGCTTTCAGATTGGCAGACAGATGGAGAAAAGATGCTGTCGGATTGGCAGACAGGGTGAGAAAAGATGCTGTCGAATTGGTAGACAGAGACAGAAAAGATGCTGTCGGATTTGCAGACAGAGAGAGAGAAGATGCTGTCGGATTGGCAGACAGAGAGTGAAAAGATGCTGTCGGATTGGCAGACAGAGAGATAAAAGATGCTGTCGGATTGGCAGACAGAGAGAGAAAAGATGATGTCGGATTGGCAGACAGAGAGAGAAAAGATGCTGTCGGATTGGCAGACAGAGAAAAAAATGCTGTCGGATTGGCAGAGAGAAAGAGTAAAGCTGCTGTCGGATTGGCAGACATAGAGAGAAGATGCTGTCGGATTGGCAGACAGAGAGAGAAAAGATGCTGTCGGATTGGCAGGCGGAGAGAGAGAAGATGCTGTCGGATTGGCAGACAGAGGGAAAAGATGCTGTCGGATTGTCAGACAGAGAGAAAAGATGCTGTCGGATTGGCAGACAGATAGAAAAGATGCTGTCGGAATGGCAGATAGAGAGAGAAATGATGCTGTCGGATTGGCAGAGAGAGAGAGATAAATGCTGTCGGAATGGCAGACAGAGACAAAAGATGCTGTCGGATTGGCAGACAGGGCGATAAAAATGCTGTCGGATTGGCAGACAGAGAAAAGATGCTGTCGAATTGGCAGACAGAGAGAGATAAGGTACTATCGGATTGTCAGACAGAGAGAGAAAAAATGCTGTCGGATTGGTAGTCAGAGATTACAGATGCTGTCGGATTGGCAGACAGCGTGAGAAAAGATGCTGTCGGATTGGCAGAGAGTGAGAGAAAAGATGCTGTCGGATTGGCAGACAGAGAGAGAAAAGATGCTGTCGGATTCACAGACAGAGAGGGAAAAGACGCTGTCGGATTGGCAGACAGAGTGAGAAAATATGCTGTCGGATTGGCAGACAGAGAGAAAAGATGCTGTCGGATTGGCAGACAGAGAGAGAAAAGATGCTGTCGGATTGTCAGAGAGAGAGAAAAATGATGCTGTCGGATTGGCAGACAGAGAGAGAAAAGATGCTGTCGGATTGGCAGACAGAGTGAGAAAAGATGCTGTCGGATTGGCAGACAGAGAGAGAAAAGATGCTGTCGGATTGGCAGACAGGGTGAGAAAAGATGCTGTCGAATTGGTAGACAGAGAGAAAAGATGCTGTCGGATTGGCAGACAGAGAGAAAAGGTGCTGTCGGATTGGCAGACAGAGTGAGAAAAGATGCTGTCGGATTGGCAGACAGAGAGAGAAAAGATGCTGACGGATTGGCAGACAGAGAGAGAAAAGATGCTTTTGGATTGGCCGACAGAGAGAAAAGATGCTGTCGGATTGGCAGACAGAGAGGGAAAAGATTCTGTTGGATTGGCAGAGAGAGAGAGTAAAGCTGCTTTCGGATTAGCAGACAGAGAGAGAAAAGATGCTGTCGGATTGGCAGACAGAGAGAGAAAAAATGCTGTCGGATTCGCTGACAGAGAGAGAAAATATGCTGTCGGATTGGCAGACAGATGGAGAAAAGATGCTGTCGCATTGGCAGACAGGGTGAGAAAAGATGCTGTCGAATTGGTAGACAGAGACAGAAAAGATGCTGTCGGATTGGTAGACAGAGAGAAAAGATGCAGTCGGATTGGTAGACAGAGAGAGAAAAGATGCTGTCGGATTTGCAGACAGAGAGAGAGAAGATGCTGTCGGATTGGCAGACAGAGAGTGAAAAGATGCTGTCGGATTGGCAGACAGAGAGAGAAAAGATGCTGTCGGATTGGCAGACAGAGAGAGAAAAGATGATGTCGGATTGGCAGACAGAGAGAGAAAAGATGCTGTCGGATTGGCAGACAGAGAAAAAAATGCTGTCGGATTGGCAGAGAGAGAGAGTAAAGCTGCTGTCGGATTGGCAGACATAGAGAGAAGATGCTGTCGGATTGGCAGACAGAGAGAGAAAAGATGCTGTCGGATAGGCAGGCGGAGAGAGAAAAGATGCTGTCGGATTGGCCGACAGAGAGAAAAGATGCTGTCGGATTGGCAGACAGAGAGGGAAAAGATTCTGTTGGATTGGCAGAGAGAGAGAGTAAAGCTGCTTTCGGATTGGCAGACAGAGAGAGAAAAGATGCTGTCGGATTGGCAGACAGAGAGAGAAAAAATGCTGTCGGATTCGCTGACAGAGAGAGAAAAAATGCTTTCGGATTGGCAGACAGATGGAGAAAAGATGCTGTCGGATTGGCAGACAGGGTGAGAAAAGATGCTGTCGAATTGGTAGACAGAGACAGAAAAGATGCTGTCGGATTTGCAGACAGAGAGAGAGAAGATGCTGTCGGATTGGCAGACAGAGAGTGAAAAGATGCTGTCGGATTGGCAGACAGAGAGAGAAAAGCTGCTGTCGGATTGGCAGACATAGAGAGAAGATGCTGTCGGATTGGCAGACAGAGAGAGAAAAGATGCTGTCGGATTGGCAGGCGGAGAGAGAGAAGATGCTGTCGGATTGGCAGACAGAGGGAAAAGATGCTGTCGGATTGTCAGACAGAGAGAAAAGATGCTGTCGGATTGGCAGACAGATAGAAAAGATGCTGTCGGAATGGCAGATAGAGAGAGAAATGATGCTGTCGGATTGGCAGAGAGAGAGAGATAAATGCTGTCGGATTGGCAGACAGAGACAAAAGATGCTGTCGGATTGGCAGACAGGGCGAGAAAAATGCTGTCGGATTGGCAGACAGAGAAAAGATGCTGTCGAATTGGCAGACAGAGAGAGATAAGGTACTATCGGATTGTCAGACAGAGAGAGAAAAAATGCTGTCGGATTGGTAGTCAGAGATTACAGATGCTGTCGGATTGGCAGACAGCGTGAGAAAAGATGCTGTCGGATTGGCAGAGAGTGAGAGAAAAGATGCTGTCGGATTGGCAGACAGAGAGAGAAAAGATGCTGTCGGATTCACAGACAGAGAGGGAAAAGACGCTGTCGGATTGGCAGACAGAGTGAGAAAATATGCTGTCGGATTGGCAGACAGAGAGAAAAGATGCTGTCGGATTGGCAGACAGAGAGAGAAAAGATGCTGTCGGATTGTCAGAGAGAGAGAAAAATGATGCTGTCGGATTGGCAGACAGAGAGAGAAAAGATGCTGTCGGATTGGCAGACAGAGTGAGAAAAGATGCTGTCGGATTGGCAGACAGAGAGAGAAAAGATGCTGTCGGATTGGCAGACAGGGTGAGAAAAGATGCTGTCGAATTGGTAGACAGAGAGAAAAGATGCTGTCGGATTGGCAGACAGAGAGAAAAGGTGCTGTCGGATTGGCAGACAGAGTGAGAAAAGATGCTGTCGGATTGGCAGACAGAGAGAGAAAAGATGCTGACGGATTGGCAGACAGAGTGAGAAAAGATGCTTTTGGATTGGCCGACTGAGAGAAAAGATGCTGTCGGATTGGCAGACAGAGAGGGAAAAGATTCTGTTGGATTGGCAGAGAGAGAGAGTAAAGCTGCTTTCGGATTAGCAGACAGAGAGAGAAAAGATGCTGTCGGATTGGCAGACAGAGAGAGAAAAAATGCTGTCGGATTCGCTGACAGAGAGAGAAAATATGCTGTCGGATTGGCAGACAGATGGAGAAAAGATGCTGTCGCATTGGCAGACAGGGTGAGAAAAGATGCTGTCGAATTGGTAGACAGAGACAGAAAAGATGCTGTCGGATTGGTAGACAGAGAGAAAAGATGCAGTCGGATTGGTAGACAGAGAGAGAAAAGATGCTGTCGGATTTGCAGACAGAGAGAGAGAAGATGCTGTCGGATTGGCAGACAGAGAGTGAAAAGATGCTGTCGGATTGGCAGACAGAGAGAGAAAAGATGCTGTCGGATTGGCAGACAGAGAGAGAAAAGATGATGTCGGATTGGCAGACAGAGAGAGAAAAGATGCTGTCGGATTGGCAGACAGAGAGAGAAAATATGCTGTCGGATTGGCAGACAGATGGAGAAAAGATGCTGTCGCATTGGCAGACAGGGTGAGAAAAGATGCTGTCGAATTGGTAGACAGAGACAGAAAAGATGCTGTCGGATTGGTAGACAGAGAGAAAAGATGCTGTCGGATTGGCAGCAGAGAGAGCAAAGATGCTGTCGGATTGTCAGACAGAGGGAGAAAAGATGCTGCCGGATTGGCAGAGAGTGAGAGAAAAGATGCTGTCGGATTGGCAGACAGAGAGAAAAGAAGCTGTCGGATTGTCAGACAGAGGTAGAAAAGATGCTGTCGGATTGGCAGACAGAGAGAGAAAAATGCTGTCGGGTTGGCAGACAGAGAGAAAAGATGCTGTCGGATTGGCAGAAAGTAAAATAAAAGATGCTGCCGGATTGGCAGACAGAGATAGAAAAGATGCTGTCGGATAGGCAGATAGAGAGAGAAATGATGCTGTCGGATTGGCAGAGAGAGAGAGAAAAGATGCTGTCGGATTGGCAGACCGAGAGAGAAAAATGCTGTCGGGTTGGCAGACAGAGAGAGAAACGATGCTGTCGGAATGTCAGACAGAGAGAGAAAAGGTACTGTCGGATTGGCAGACAGAGAGAAAAGATGCTGTTGGATTGGCAAACAGGGAGAGAAAAGATGCTGTCGGATAGTCAGAAAGAGAGAGAAAAGATGCTGTCGGATTGGCAGACAGAGTGAGAAAAGATGCTGTCGGATTGGCAGAGAGCGAGAGAAATGATGCTGTCGGATTGGCAGACAGGGGGAGAAAAGATACAGTCGGATTGGCAGACAGTGAGAGAAAAGATGATGTCGGATTGGCAGACAGAGAGAGAAAAGATGCTGTCGGGTTGGCAGACAGAGTGAGAAAAGATGCTGACGGATTGGCAGACAGGGAGGGAAAAGATGCTGTCGGATTGGTAGACAGAGAGAGAAAAGATACTCTCGGATTGGCAGACAGAGAAAAGATGCTGTCGGATTGGCAGACAGAGAGAGAAAAAATGCTGTCGGATTGTCAGACAGAGAGAGAAAAAATGATGTCAGATTGGCAGTAGCGAGAGAGACTGGGAGTGTGTGTGAGAGAGAGAGAGACTGGGAGTTTGTGAGAGAGAGAGAGACTGGGAGTGTGAGAGAGAGAGAGTGGAAGTGTGTGAGAGAGAGAGAGAGAGAGAGAGTGGGAATGTGTGAGAGAGAGAGAGAGAGAGTGGGAGTGTGTGTGTGAGAGAGAGACAGAGAGAGAGACCTTATTAAATCAATGTATCTGAAAAACAAATGCGGGGTCAAAATTGGAGACAAACGCACCGATTTCTTCACCCAGAGAAGAGGCGTCCGGCAGGGCTGCAATTTGAGCCCGACCCTGTTCAACATATACATAAATGAATTAGCAGACATGCTGGAGCAAAGCGAGTCACCAGGTCTCCGTCTACTAGATGGAGAAGTGAAATCCCTGTTCTATGCGGACGACCTGGTTCTGCTGTCTCCCACAGAACAGGGATTACAGCAACAACTAGACCTACTCGACAAATACTGCCAAAATTGGGCTCTAACAGTAAATCTAAAGAAAACCAACATCATGATTTTTCAAAAAAGGCCCAGATGTCAGGAAAACAAATACCAGTTTACCCTCAGTGATATCACTATAGGACACACTATGAGCTACACCTACCTTGGTCTAACTATTACAGCATCAGGGAGCTTCAGCATAGCAGTGAATGCACTAAAAGAAAAAGCCCGAAGAGCCCTATATGCAATAAAAAGAAAATTCTACAACATCCAAATCCCAATCAAAATCTGGCTCAAAATATTTGACAGCATAATCCTGCCCATTGCACTGTACGGTAGTGAAGTATGGGGCCCGCTAAATCACCAAAGCTACACTAAATGGGAAAAACATACAATAGAAGCCCTACATGCAGAATTCTGCCGAAGCATCCTTCGCACCCAAAGGAAAACGCCAACAAATGCATGCAGAGCCGAACTAGGCAGATACCCACTGATAATAAACATCCAAAAACGAGCACTAAACTTCCTAAATCACCTCAAATCTAGCTCCCCAGACACCCTTCATTTCAAAGCCTTTCAGACCCAAGAGCTAAACCCAGAAAAGAGTCCCCTGAGTCAGCTGCTACGGAAACTAAGTACTCAGCCGGACCCTGACCAGCCCCAGACCAACACAGCCGCCCAAACACCAATCCGAGTGAACCAAATCATTAAAAAATGCAAAGAAACCTACCTGGAACATTGGAACAAAATAACCGAAAGCCAAAGCAGATTAGAATGTTACCGGGCCCTAAAAAGAGAATATAAACTGGCAGACTACCTCACGACCATCAGAGACACAAAACAGAGACAGACCCTCACCAGGTACAGACTAAGCGACCACCAACTGGAAATTGAAAAAGGCAGATACAAGAAATCCTGGCAGCCTAGAGAGAATAGAATATGCGATCAATGTCTGGCTGGCGAGGTTGAAACAGAAATGCATTTCCTCCTAAAATGCGAAAAATTCAACACATCAAGAAACATATTATTCAACAAGCTAAGCCAAACAACCCCAGATTTCAAGGAATTGGATGATCTGTCAAAATTGAGATTAGTCCTAGGAGAAGGAGACAGACCATACCTTGGGGCCAAATATGTAACAACATGTCACAACCTGAGGACTGTTTAAAATTAAGACTGTTTAAAATTAATATTGAACGTACCAAATGAAGTACAAAGACTGTTTAAAATTAATATTGTTTAAAAGTAATATTGTATATACCCAACAAATGTCAAATCGATTGACACCTACAGAATGTTGGAAAACTGTACCTTTTTGCTATGTAAGCTTTGGCAATATGGTTCTCTGTAAACTTTCATGCCAATAAAGCATTTTAATTGGAATTGGAATTGGAATTGAGAGACTGGGAGTTTGTGAGAGAGAGAGAGACTGGGAGTGTGAGAGAGAGAGACTGGGAGTGTGAGAGAGAGAGAGAGAGAGATTGGGAGTCAGAGAGAGAGAGAGATTGAGAGAGAGAGAGAGACTGGGAGTGAGAGAGAGAGAGAGAGAGTGAGATAGAGAGAGAGAGAGTGGGAGTGTAAGAGAGAGAGAGAGACTGGGAGTGTGAGATAGAGAGAGAGACTGGGAGTGTGAGATAGAGAGAGAGACTGGGAGTGAGAGAGAGATAGAGAGAGAGAAACTGGGAATGTAAGAGAGAAAGAGACTGGGAGTGTGTGAGAGAGAGAGA